>NC_077230.1:147822058-148069558 GCF_027887165.1 Monodelphis domestica
GGTATTTTTTCTTAGGGAGTTCTTTGATGGCTTGTTCAAATTCTTTTTCTGATAAGGGATTATTTAGGTAGTCTATTTCTTCCTCTCTTAGTCTAGGCATTTTATATTTTTGTAAATATTCATCCATATCACCTAGATTGCCATTTTTATTGCCATATAATTGGGCATAATAATTTTAATGATTCCCTTAATTTCCTTTTCATTGGACGTGAGGTCTCCCTTTTCATCTTTTATGCTATTAATTTAGTTTTCTTCTTTCCTTTTTTAATTAGATTGGCCAGTACTTTTGTCTATTTTATTGTTTTTTCAGAGTACTAGCTTCTAGTCTTATTTATTAAATCAATAATCCTTTGACTTTCAATTTTATTAATTTCTCCTTTGGTTTTTAGGATCTCTAATTTAGTCTTCATCTGAGGATTTTTAATTTGTTCACTTTCTAGTTTTTTAATTTGCATGCCTTTAATGCCCTCTAGTTTTTTTAATTTGTATGCATGCAGTACTACTTTGGCTATATCCCATAGATTTTGAAAGGATGTCTCACCATTGTCATTTTCTTCAATGAAGTTATTAATTCTTTCTATGATTTATTCTTTCATTAACTCATTTTGGAGAATCATATTGTTTAATTTCCAATTAATTTTTATTGTCCTTTCCATATACCATTGGTAATTATTATTTTCATTGCATTGTGATCTGAGAAGGCTGCATTTAGTATTTCTGCTCTTTGGCACTTGTTTGCAATCTTTTATGCTCCAGCACATGGTCAATCTTTGTGAATGTACCATGTGTTGCTGAAAAGAATGTGTATTCTTTTTTGTCCCTATTTATTTTTCTAGACATATCTACTATCTCTAATTTTTCTAAGATTTCATTCACTTCTCTTACCTCATTCTTATTTAGTTTTTGGTTTTATTTATCTAGTTCTGATAGAGGAAGGCTCAGGTCTCCCACTAGTATAGTTTTTCTATCTATTTCATCCTTGAACTCCACTAGTTTCTCCTTTAGAAATTTGGATGCTATGACATTTGGTGCATAGATGTTGACTACTGGTATTTCCTCATTGTCTATACTACCTTTTATCAGGATGTAATTACATTCCCTATCTCTTTTAACTAGTTCTATTTTTACTTCGGCTTTGTCAGATATCATGATTGTGACTCCTTCGTTCTTTTTATCAATTGATGCCAAATAGTTTTGGATCAATCCTCTTACTTTTGCCCTTTGTGTATCTACCTTCCTCATATGTGTTTCTTGTAGAAAGCATATGGTTCGGTTTTGGATTCTAATCCACTCTGCTATTCTCTTGTGTTTTATCGGTGAGTTCATTCCAATTACATTCAGAGTTATGATTAGCAGCTGTGTATTTGCCAACATTTAGATTTCTATTCTTAGTTGTGTAATTTTTCTTTCACTATTTACTTCTACACCAATGTTTTGTTTATAATCAGTCCCCCTAATTCCCACCCTTATTTTACTTCCCTTTCTACACCTCTTCCTTCTTATTTCCCCCTTATTTTCTTTACAGTCTTTTTAAACTACCCCCACCCTCTCTCTTCCTTGTACTGCTTTCCTCCAGACCAGTCCATTTGTTACCCTTCTACTTCCCTATAGGGTGCAAATCAATTCTCTGCCCCAATGGATTGGATTGTTCTTCCTTCATTGAGTCAATTTCAATGAGCATAATAGTTGAGTATTTCCTATCCACAAACTCTTTACCCTTCTGGTATATCGATGTTCTCCCCCATCCTGCCACAAGCTTCTTTGTGACATATAATTTTACCACCTTTTGTTTCTTTTCCCATTTCTTTCAGTATTAACCTCTTGTTCATCTCTAATTGTATATAAAGATATATATACACACATATATGTATTTATGCATACATATTTATGTCTTGGCATTTCATCCTATACAGTTTGTCACTGTTCCCTCTAAGTGTATTTCTTCTAGCTGCCTAGGTGATAATAACAATTTTTAAAAGTTACCAATGACCTCTTTTCTCATAAGGATACATATCATTTTAACTTTTTGGGTCTCTAAAAAAGTATTTTTTTTATTGTTGTGTTTGGTTTTTCTTTTCCCCCTTTTTTTGTAATTACCTTTTGATGATTCTCTTGAGTTCTGTGCTTGGGCTTCAAATTTTCTGTTCAGGTCTGGTCTTTTCTTACAAATGCTTGGAATTCTATTATGTTAAATTTTAATACTTTCCCCTATAAGAATATAGTCAGTTTTTCTGGGTTTTAGATTTAAATTATTGGTTTTAGACCTAGTTTTCTTGCTTTCCAGAATATCATATTCCATGCCTTTTGGTCCTTCAGTGAAGATGCAACCAGTTCCTGTTATCCTCACTGTGGTTCCATGGTATCTAAATGACTTCTTTGCAGCTTGTAACATTTGTCCTTGGTCTGATAGTTCTTGAATTTGGCTATAATATTTCTGGGCTATGTCAATTGGGGATTAAGTATAGGAGGTGATCTGTGGATTCTTTCAATCTCCACTTTTACCTCTTGTTGTAGAATATCAGGGCAGTTTTCTTAGATAATTTCCTTTAGTATGATGTCCAGCCTTTTTATTTTGTCATGGTTTTCCCGTAGACCAATGATTCTTAAGCTGTTTCTCCTAGAACGATTTTCTAAATCTTGTGTTTTGCAAATGAAATGCTTCATATTTTCCTCAATTTTTTCATTCTTTTGATTTTGTTTCATAGTGTCCTACTACCTTGTGAAGTTACTTGATTCTAGTTGTTGTATTCTGATTCTTAAAAACTGGATTTCATCCCTGGCTTTTTGGTGATCTTTCTCCTTCTGGTCTGATTTATTTTGGAGGTCATCTTTCATACACTGTGGCTTATCTTTCATCTCCTTTGCCTCATCTTTCATCTTCTTTGCTTCATTTTCAAGCTGGTTGATTTGGGCTTTTAAGACAATGTTTTCTTGTTTTAATTCAAGTGCTTCTGTTTCCAGATGACTTATCTTAGTTTTTAATTTCTTTTCCCTGTTGTTTTCAGCCTTTCTTAATTGTGTTTTGAATTGTATTTTGAGTTCTTCCAGAGCCTGTATTCAATTCACTGGGTTTTTTGGTCTTTTGCTTTAAGTTCCTTCATCGTTCTCTTTTCCCTTTGCTCTTTGTCATTGCCTGTACAGAAGCTCTTTGTTGTAATTTCTCTTTTTCTTTTTCTGTTGTTTGCTCATATTTACTCCCTCTTTACTCCCTGCAGTTGCCTGAACTCTTGCTTCTCTCATTTGTGTGTGTGTGTGGTTTTGGACTTTTCTGTCAGCCTTTGCCCTTGGAGTTTTGTCAGTAAATCTCTCAGTGCAGTCTGTCAGGGAGGGGTGTTGGAGCTTCAGCTTCCCTGCCCTCTAAAGGCTTTGATGGAATTAAGACCTGCTGGGTTGCTGGATTTGCCCTGAGGCCAAAAGCCTCAGAAAGGGGGGGTGCAATATGAAGTGTCTCTTCTCATGCAACTATGCCTCCTGCTTTGAGCTCTGTGTTTCTCCTCTATCTGCTTCCCCATTGCCTGTGTTGGATGTTCTGAGCTTGGCACAGATTTGCCCACAAGATACTCCCTCCAGACCAGTGCCTTTGCCTGCTCAGAGTTTCCAGCTGCTGCTGGAGGCTCAGACCTCTAGGTGGTGGAGGGGTCCTGGGATCTTCCTTCTTCCTTCCCCATAAACCTGTGTTCTTCAATTCTGGTTTTGGGGGCTTACCTTTTATGTTGAGTCCAGCAGGAGGAATCCTTGGCTCTGTCTTGTTATTAGACTTAATTTTCAGTCCCCTAGCAGCATTTACCTTTCAATTGGTAAAGAAGGGTTTTCAGAGGTCTGAACTTTTGATACCTTTAAGCTGCCATCTTGACTCCACCTCCCTGTAATTTTTTCTAACTCTTGCTTGGTCTTAAAATCTTTCCTTTTCAAAGATCTGCAAATATACCATTCTGTGTTCACCTAATTTACTTATAGTTTCCTTCTTTAAATTCAAGCCATTCATCCATTCTGAAATTATCTTTGTATAGGGTGTAGTATGTTGATCTAAACCTAAACTCTTCCTTACTCTTTTCCAATTTTCCCAGCAGTTTTTGTCTCAAAAGCTGGGACTTTGGGTTTATCATAGATGGTCTTGTTGAGATCACTTACCTCAAACCTATTCCACTTATCCTCCCTTCTGCTTCTTAGATAGTACCATATTGTTTTGATGACCACTGCTTTATAGTAGTTTAAGATCTGGTACTCTTATTTCACCTTCCTTCACATTATTTTTCCATTATTTCTCTTGATATTCTTTGTCTTTTGTCCTTCCAAATGAACTTTGTTGCAGTTTTTTCTAACTCAGTAAAAAAATGTCTTGGTAGTTTGATAGGTATGGCACCAAATAAATAAATGAATTTGAATAGGATTGTCATTTTTATTATGTTATCTCATCCTACCCTGAGACAAACTATGTTAAATACCTTGTCCAAGTAACACATGTCTGAGGCCAGATTTGACCTCAGGTTTTTGAGTTTTCCTGACACTAAGCCTAGCGCTCTATCTATTGCTCCACATAGATGTCCCCAATATTATCATCAGTATTATCTCCAGCATTTTCCACTCACTTAATGCCCCTCCACCCATGTTTGCTAGTCTTCCTGATAAATTTGATATGTCTACACCAAACTCTGTGTATGTATTTTTTTCACATAAGAGTAAAGTTTTCCTGATATCCTTTCCCCTAATACTGCATCTATATTTCTATTTTATGATTCTCAAGTACTCCAATGATAAAAATAAATATCAAGTATTGTTCCTTAGGTAGCTCTATACACTGCTATAGGGCACATTGAATAGAGTACTATGCCTAGATTTAGAAAGACCCCACTCTAAATTTAGCCTCAGATACGTATTAGCTATTTGATCAAAACAAGTCACTTAACCTGACTGTCTCAGTTTCCTCAACTGTACCATGAGAATAATAATTGAATCTAACTCCTAGGGTTGTTATGAAGAGCAAACAAAAGAATATTTGTAAGCTACTTAACACTTTTTTATCTTTTTCTTTTATTTTTTTTTGTAACTCTAGTGTATTCAGATTTCAGATAGTAAAACATATCTCTAGAAAACTACCACAGGTTCATGGTACTTAAAAAGATGAAAAAGACATTTAATCAAACACCAAAGCAAATTTTTTGAACAGAAAGAATGCTTGCATACTCACACCAACAGTGGAGTGAGAAGGTTGTGGGATAGGTGTATATAGTTTAGGCATATGTATGGAGGATACATATTTAGAGAAATGTGACCAGAGCATATGCATGGCCTGGGGAACTCTTTGATGCCTCCAAACTGTTGTTATGTTTGAGTGAGGTTCTGGTGTTATCTTTTACAACTCTCTGCTAGGCATCACTTCTCTATAAAACAGGTCTTTGATAGGTCTTGGATCTTCACTTTCTACTGGGTTTCACATCGTTGTGCCAACTGAAGTATCATGTTTATGGAAATTTTTCATTGCTTTTTAACTAAGCATCGCTACTGTTCTGAAGATTTAATATTCACTGTGTTAACTTCTGCTACTATCTTCACAGTTGTAGCCACTGTTTTGGCTCTACATTTAAGTGGAAGATTAAGTTCTTTTAGATCTCAGAGCACCATGACTATGACTATTTACCCAGCCAACAAGTAAAAATCAATGTAAGTCCTCCAGCTTGGAATTATTCTGTTCATTTGCCGTCTCTTCTCTGGCTTTTACTCAGAACCCTTTGCCCAAAATATATATCTGACAGGTTTGGAAAGTTCCTTTTAATTCCTTTTAAATAATTTATGCTCTGTCTATAAATTCCAACCATCCATTTTGGGAACTTGACTCAATAAACTGCCCAAGAACTGCTTAAAGCTAGAGCTACATACTCAGATCTGTGATCCTCCATGTTGTTAGACAAATCAAGCTAGATCAACAAAGAATGAGAACATTGTTAGGATTATAAGCCATCACTTCATATCTTTTGTTTAAAAAACAGCTTTTAATTTACTGATTTGCCTGTAATAAATCCAGCTAGTCTCCCTTCGTGAAATTTTGTGACAATGGTTGTATTTTTCTTCCTCAACCTCTCTCCTTTTTGAAATTCTGAGTTTTTCATCCTGCATTCTTGAATGTTATACTATGGTTTTAAGGTCAATTACTCTGACCTGTGATCTTTGAATTATTCCTGATTAAGATGGACATTTCTTCTCACTCTCCATTTTCATTATTATGGATTCCTATATCTAAAAAATGAAATGATATCAGAAAAAGACTCTTGTTATCAGATGAAAATACAGACATCTTCTGGATCCCCAAACATACTCTGCAGAAGCTTTTCATTATTTGAAAACCTGGAAATAAGTAAGAGATCATTCATAAGCAATGTGGTACAATGGTAGGTAAAAGCTCTTTATTTTTATTTGGAGAACCAGGGTCCAAATTATCAGTAATCTTGGGTCTCAGTTTCCTCAACTGTAACATGTACTAGGTGACTTCCTGGATCCATTCCATATCTAAATCAAATTATTAAAATGTTTACATTAATACATGTCTAGGCAAGAAAACTTATAAAAACCACATTTTGGGGGTGAGGGGATTATGGGAGGAGAGAAGGGGGAAACCTACAAATATATTCCATTTATCCATTTTGGCCCATTGTTCTTTCCATTATATTAGCTGATGACTGAAATTTCCCTTGAAAAGAGGCTTTTATAATTTTCATTGTATATTTTCCTTTCCTTTGTTTTAAATGGTCATAATTACAGAAAGTAAATTTAGATATAATATAAGCATTTTAATGCCTGGCTTTTATGTTAAAAACATGACTCAATCATGACTTAATCATGGATTTACAGAACATACTCTTCCTTCAATTGAACACTATGAGTTTTTCCCCACTGCTCTATTAATGATTTTCCCAACAGTTATAGAATAATATCCACAATATCATATAAATATTTTACAAGGCACACTTTATTGTCAGCTATTTTTCACTTATAACAAAAGCATTATAAAACATTTATCAAGCACCAGTATATCACACTATTAGCATGTATTTTAAATAATGATTAATCCATAGCAGGAATGTTGTAAAATATTGTTGATTTTTGTTTTCTCCATCTTAGTTTTAAGAAGACAATCTAAGAGTTTAACTGGATAACTCATTTGGAGAAGTTTCTGAAATAAAATCATCCGTGATTTAAGAAACATGAAATTTAATAACACACAACAGATGACAGAAATAACATATCAAAGACCAGAGGAAGATGTCATTCAAAAAACTTTTTTTTCTTGACTCTTTATGGAGAAATATTTCTAAATGATCAATATGTTGTGTGTATATATATGTATTTATATATATGTCTTCATTGATGACATAAATTAAATGGCATCTATTAGTTTTTTTAATCATTCAATATTTATTTCCATACTCATCATAATGTGAAAGAGTACATGTATTTTATTGCTCACACTGGAAAAAAAATTCATAGAGGAAATAAAGTGAAGAATAGTATCCTTCAAATAATTCTATCAGTTCCTTCTATGGTGGTGAAAGGACTTTTTCATCATGAATACCATGGAATTGGCCTAGATCCTTGCTGTTTTGATAATAAAGTTGTTTTTTTTTTTAAACCCTTACTGTTCACCTTAGAATCAATACTATGTATTGGTTCCAAGGCAGAAGAGTGGTAAGGGCTAGGCAATGGGGGTTAAGTGACTTGCCCAGGGTCACACAGATGGGAAGTATCTGAGGTCAAATTTGAACCCAGGGCCTCCCATCTCTAGGCCTGAGTAGAGTTGTTCCTTGTTTTGTTTTGTTTTTTAAATCTCACTTTGTGTCATCAAACTTCAGCAGAAATAGGGATTTTCATCTACATTCCTTAAATGTGTGGAAGAACCATCATTAGGCAGAGAAGAGTTGCCTAAGAGAGATGTGCATAACAAATGAGACCACTGATACCTGCCTCAAATTGATAATAGCATTGTTCTTTCTTTTTGATTACATAATGAAAGTCACCAAAGGGAGCTGCCATGTTTGTCAAGTTAAGTTATAGTTTGATCAAGGATAGAGCCAGAGACTTGTAATGGTAGCAGTGACCCCATTAGGCATCCTGAGTACCTCCTTAGGTATAAGCTGTGACCAGGCCCACTGAGTAAGGAACATGTTCCCCAAAGCCACCTGATCAAAGGGAGCTCTTTGGAGCAGGGATTGTTACATTTTTTTCTTTGTATTCTTAGCATCCAGGATAGAATATTATAATGGTAGACAATTTTTAAATGTTTGTTAATTAATTGGCCATGGTGTATTATATCTCTGAGTGCTCATCAGAGGGCTTGGATTTAGAATGTTTAGAAAGTTAGTTGCTTCACTTTAAACATTGGTACTTAATTAAAAAATATATACTTCAACTTGATTCTAGGCTCAAGGGGCTAATTTCAGAGCCTGAAGAGGTGCTCAGTCCCTTCTATTCATTCCCCAACATTTAGCAACAAATGTTCTCTGAATGGGTAGTTATGTGGTAAATGTTACCACCGTGCCACTAAAAATAAAAGTAGAGTCCAACAAAAATACATATGTACCAAGGTGAGGTTTATGAAGCACTTAGCACAGCTAAACTGCTCCCAGGATGATCAAGAAGCTTACTGGGATGTGACCGGCTCTGATGAATCTTCTAGGCTTGTGATTTGTATTCATGTCTTTTTGGCTCCTTTGAGTTGGGGTGGCAGACGGCAAGAAATCTTCAGCCTCAGTGTATCTTTTGTAAAAAAATGATTTGAATATAGATGTATTCTTGATTACAAATACAAAGTTTCATTTCTGTATTATTTAACAGAAAATTATTCTTCATTTTCCCTGAAGGACTTGTAAGAAAGAATGGCACAAATATTTAAATAAGTCAAGGAAAACCAGGAAAACTGAATGAGAGTTAAGGAGGAGAGTATTCCATTGATGGAACATAGCCAAAAGAAGACACAGAGAGAAGAGATGGATATAGAATCCTGATCAGGAACTGCAAGAAAGCCTATATTCATGGAAGAATAGAAAGTATAGAGGAAACAAAAGTAGAAGAAGCATATCTCTTGCCCACAAAAGGTTTACTAATACCCCCAAAATGATTCATTTTTCATTTGCCACACTAATTGGCTAGGTTTTAGATTGCTGGTTTTAGAGAGTCAACATGGTGCACTGGAAAGAGCCTTGGGTTTGGATTCAGGGAATCTGAGGTTAAATTATGTTTGTATCTCTTATTAGCTACAAAACTTTAGGCAAATCAATTAACTTCTTTAAGCCTCAGTTTCTTTATCAGTAAAACAAAGTAATGATACTGGCAACACTTCAAGAGGTGGTTAGAATCAAAAGAAAAAACATATTGAAACCCCTTTGTAATTCTTAAGTGGTGGCATAAATGCTGCCTAAGATAATAATGAGAATGATGGTAGAGGGGATAAAGAAAGGGCAGGATCCCATTTGTGCCTCTCTAATGATCTCAACTAGTAAAGTAACCAAGCATTTATATAATCATCTGCTATGTACTTGATTCAATGCTAAATGCTAAGGGTACAGAGAAAGACAAAAAGAGTGTTGTGATGAAGGGAGTACCTACGCTAAAGAGGTTACAGAATTATCAAAGTAGTAAAATACCAAGCCCATGTAAGATGGTTCAAGCTAAGTGCTGGGACATGGTCCTTGAAATCAAGGGATATTAAACAATCTTGTATAGTGATGTCCTACTGAAATCATTCCTCTGTGTGTGCTTGAGAAGAAACTTAACTGAAGTTAGGGGAATGAATGAATGAATGAATGAATGAATTTTGAATAATCATACCTATATGGAATTTGTGGAACCTAGTAAACACTTCTATAATTTAATATTTGGGATTTTGGCTTAAATATTTCCTTGGAAAGAAAGTGTTTCATTTACATAAATATCAGCTCTAAAGAGAGCTAAATCGAAAAGGACATAGATTGTTGTACTTGGATTCAGGAAGATGAGTTCAAATCCTGCATCAAATACTTAACTAGATATATGAGAATTCCTTAATCTCTTCAACTATAATTGTAGTGAGGAAAATTTGACTTCAAATTATGCTTCAAAACATATTTGCTATGTGACCCTGGGCAAGCTTCTAATCTTTCTTAGCTTCAGTTTCATTTGTAAAATGAGAATTATAATAGCACCTATGTTCCAGGATTGTTGTGAGGATAAAATAGAACAATATTTGTATAGCACTTTGCAAAACATAAAGTTCTATATAAGTATTAACAACAAACTATTCCAATGATATTAACATGTCTTAATTTGCCACAATTGTCTATATCTGTATTTAGATAATCATGGCAAGGAAGGAGGTAGGGGAATGGATACCAAACAGGTTAACTTGAATTGACTAAAAGCTATTAGACTTGGTGAATTTGGACAAGGCTAAATTTTCTTGATTCTTAAAAAAATCCATCACCTTTAAAGATTTGAATGGTGTATTTTTTTTTCAGAAATCAGTTAGTAATAAAGAAGTAGTAAGGAATGTTTTAAGAGAGTAGTCTCAGGAGAGAAAGGTGTATACGGAAAAAAGAAAGAAAAAATAGGTCAGCATGTCCCAACACACATTTCAGCTATCTTCTCATATTTACTGGCTTAAAGAAATAACTTTATTCATTGTGCAAAAATGCATTTTCACTCTAAATGAGTAAGATCTTTGATAACTCAATTTTTAAAAAACAGACTACAATTTTCAAATTGTCTTTTTTCAACAGATAGCTACTCAGTGGCTGTCTGTAAAGACAGGGGTGCCACATTTGGGTGTTAACAAAGAAACTTCTAGAATTAGAAACAATGGATTGAACATATTTTAGATTACCAAGAGCTTTATCAAAATGAAAATTATACCAATTTTGTGATAAATACTACTAGTTTTAATTCCATCCAAATTTTCTTTTACCACTACAATAAAATTCATCTTTTCCTTTTTCATCTTTATGACAAATATATTTGTTCAAATTTCCACTTGGTGCATATTTCCCCTCCTTCATTAATTTAAATTTACCTTCATATGCTTTCACTGTTTCTTGCTTTGCTTTCCAATGTGCTGCATATTTATCTTTCTCTATTCTGTCCTTGCATTTTTGATTCTTTACTTAGTGCATCACTGTCCTTCTCTCCCAACATCTCTTCCTAAATGATTTGTGTTCCACTAGTGGCTCAATGCAAAAAGAAGTGTGATATTTCCTGGGGAAGCCATTAAGCACTGTAATACAGACATTAAGATGATGATATTGGCATAATTTCAATTGTGCAAAAGAAAATATCCTAGTACTTACTAGGAGATAACTATCCAGAGAGTTTGACCTGATCTTATCTGTACTTTCATTGCACTGGCCTCAAAGTCAAGGTGAAATTTTAGTGATGCATACCAATTTAAGACTCTTCATAGGCCAGTCAGCCTAAACATCATCATCATTCTAAGTTTGACATTGAGAACTTTACATAATCAGGCTCTTATCTTCTTTTCCAGTCTTATTTAATAATACTTCCTTTTATTTTTACTTGTAGAACTCCCAGATTTTGACAAAAATATATCCTTTATGGGTCTCTTCCCTGTCTAGACCTTTTTTGATCCCTATAATTACTAGTACAGAATGTTCCTCTCCTCTTCTACCTTGTACCTACCACCTACCATCCAAGAGCCGAGGCTTTGTGTAACATTAAGGAGATTGAGTGGAGGAGCTCCCTGGAGATAAATATCTTTGCGAACTGCAATTGGAACTATAGGATACAGCTGTCCAGGTGCTCAGCTGTGTTCCTCTGGCTGAGTAACTTGCACATACAAGGATAATATTCATTTCTATAAAACCCTGATATTTTAGTTTGGTTCAGTTTATACTTGAGAGTGTTGTGAGCCAATCGATTTATACCTCTGATGTATTTTATAAATCTTAGATAAAGAAAATAATGATATCTGATGTTTATATAATAGTTTGAGGTTGGGGGTAAGCATGGCGGCAGTCTAAACACAGGTCACTACCTTTCCCCAGCACACACCAAGATGGACTTCCCCAAAAGACCTTAAGAATCATTTTCAGAGGAGCAGAGGAGTTGTACAGTAGGGTGCAGCATTGAAGGTACATGGGATTGGGACTTTTCCATTCTATAAGAGGGTGAAAGGGCTTACACCCAAACACCAGCCGATCTACCCTCCCCCAGCCCCACCTACAGAGCCAGAGCCTGAGCCAGCACATGCCAAGAAGAGAGAGCAAGGGGACCCCTGGAGTGAGCAAGGGGAACTTCTGGGTCCTTGGGAGTTGACTAGGACCACAGGGGACCCATCCCTGAAAGCAGATAGGTGGGAAACCCAGAGTGCAGATCTTGAGTGCCCCTGGGAAGGTAGCACTGAAAAGGGCTGCAAAGGACGGGGAGATTTGATAGCTTGCCTCAGGCAAAATCCTTGCTCCTTAACTCCATACATAGAGAACCTGCCCAGCTGACTCAGTTTTCTTACTTAAGAAGGAAGTAAAAACAACCAGGAAAATAGCTAATTGTGCACAGGAGCCTCAAAAACCTTCCAAAAAATAAAAAGGATGAAGTCTGTGACCCTTGAGAATTTTTTACGGAGGAAAAACCCAGGCTACAGAGGAAATTCAAATGAAGGCAAAACAACAACAACAAAAACAGAAATTGTCCACAAGCCCTGGAAGAATCATAATTTGAGCTTATCAAAAAGATGGAAGCCTTCTGGAAAGAGATGTGGGAAATGGTTCAAAAAAATGAAGAAATCATAGCTGAATACCACAAGGTTAAAGCAGAAAACCAGGTCTTAAGGACCAGAACTGAGCAATTAGAAACCAATGATCTTGCAAAACAGCAAGAATTAATAAAGCAAAGTCAAAAGAACGACAAAATAGGAGAAAACAAACCCCCCCCCCAAAAAAAAACTCCCAGAAATGTAATTGCCAAATTCCAGAGCTTTCAAGGTAAGGAGAAAATCCTACAAGAAGCCAATAAGAAACAATTCAGATACAAAGGAGCACCAATCAGGATCACACAAGACAGCTTCCACACTAAAGAACTGCAAGGCCTGGAACATGATATTCAGAAAGGCAAGAGAACTGGGTCTTCAACCAAGAATCACCTATCCATAAAAACTGACTATATACTTCCAGGGAAAAGTATGGGCATTCAACAAAAGAGAAGATTTCCAAGTATTTGTAAGGGAAAGACCAGAACTAAGTGGAAAGTTTGATATTCAAACACAAAGATCAGGAGAAACATGAAAAGGTAAATATTAAAGAGAGGGAAAAAGAGAAAAATGTTTTTTTTTCAAACTCTCTTCTTTAAGGGCTACAATTAGTTCAAATTATATATATATATATATATATATTATGTGTAATATATATATATATATATATTAATATGTGGGGGAAATATTAGTTGTGACCCTCAAAAATGTTTTCATTATTATAATAAATAGAAGAATCATTCATAGGAAAAGCTTGGGGCATTAAAGGCTATAAAATGATATGCAAAAAAAGGTAGGGGAGGATTGATGATGGTACTAAGAGATACTTGAAGAAATAAAATAAATAGAATAATCTTTTTCACACAAAGATATGCATGGGAAGGGAAGGAGAAGAATACTCTTATAAGAGTGAGAGGAAGAGAATGCTAATAGGTAATACTTGAATATTACTCTTAGTGAAATCAGTTCTGAGAGGGAAGAGGATCTAGATCCATTGGGATCTTGAAGTCTATATTATCCTACAGGGTAAGAAAGAAGGGAAAACTAAGGGGGGTAGGAGGAAGGGAGTTTGAAAAAAAGGGAGGGAAGGGGAAGGGGAGGGAACTTAACAGACCCTAAAAAAACAAGAGGGGAAGAAAAAAAGGGAAGAGCCAGAAAGGGAAGCATATCAAGGGAGGGGAATAGGGGGATTGACTAAAAGTAAACCTCTGGTTTAAAAAGATAGCAAAAGAAGGAAGGTCAGAACTAGGAGAGGATATTAAAATGCTAGGGAATTCAAAAGTGACAATCATAACTTTGAATGTGAATGAGATCAACTCACCCATAAAATGCAGACGAATAGGAGAGTGGATTAGAATCCAGAACTCTACCATACATTTTCTACAAGAAACACACATGAGGCAGGTAGATACTCACAAGGTCAGAATTATAGGGTGGAGTAAGACCTTTTGGGCCTCAACTGACAGAAATAAGACAGGAGTTGCAATCATGATATCTGACAAAGCCAAAGTAAAATAGACCTGATTAAAAGGGATAGGGAAGGTACATGCATCCTGATAAAAGGGAGTGTAGATAATGAGGAAATATCACTAATCAACCTGTATGCACCAAATGGTATAGCACCCAAATTTCTAATGAAGAAACTAGTAAAATTGAAGGAAGGAATAGACAGAAACTATACTAGTGGGAGACCTGAACCTACCACTATCAAATTTAGATAAATGAAATAAAATAAATAAATAAATAAGAGGTAAAAGAGATATATGGAGAAAAATAAGTAGGGACAAAAAGGAATACACCTTTTTTTTCAGCAGCACATGGCACATTCACAAAGATTGACCATATACTAGGTCAATATTTTGAGGTTGCAAAGAACTTTACATATAGGCTCTTCCTCCTGGGCACCAGTGTCACTTTGCATTTGATGTCCCAGCTAGGTCTAAAACTCAACTTCTACAATATTGATCTCATGATCTATCTTCCAAACCCCCCATTTTTCCAATTTTCCTATTATTGCTCAGGTTACCACAATGGTCGCAGTCAATGAGATTCCCAAACTTGGTATCTTCTACAATACTTACTCATCCCTCAAAACCAAACTGCTCTAATTTCTGTCATTTCTAACTTCCTATCTCCTGTATATGCCTTCCTGCTATGCACAGTGCTTCCATGGTAGGGCAGCTTATGATGACTCTTCCAGCAGCCTTCTGACTGACCTCCATTCCTCAGGTCTCTTTCTGCTCTATTGCATCCTTCACTCGATGCCCGAGTGATTTTTCCAAAGTCCAGGTTGAATCATGTTACCCTCCTACACAATAAATTCCAGTATCTCCTTATTAATGAATTAAAAGCATTAAGTACAAGATGTTATTTTAGGAATTGCAATCCTTTAACAACTGGTATCTTCCTAAGTTACCAATCTTTTTATTCTTTATTTTATTACATTCTAAGGACACTCCATCTTGTTACACTGATTTCTTTGACATTCCTTTAATATAACACTGTGTCTGGGCCTTTTCATTGACTCACCTCCTTGCTTGGGAAACTATCGCTCTTCTCTGACCTGTGGCTTCCAAATCTTCCTTCAAAACTCAGATCAAATCCTGCTTTCTGTAAGAAGCCTTTTGTGATCCTCTGACTGTAAATACTTTCCCTCTGAAATAGTTTTTATTTTATATTATATATGCACATATATTCAAAATATAATTTATGTACTTATATATTATTTTATAAACAAATTTATGTATATACAAATGTATATTATGTATATACTTATAAATTATATATGAATAAATGTATATTTAAATATTTATGAGGAGAAAGAGTTATTTGCATGACATATCCCCAATTAAATTGTAAACTCCTTGAGGGCAGGGACCATGTATTTGCCTTTTTTTTATAACCTCAGCAATTTGCTCAGTACCTGGCACATAGTGTCTAATAAATCCCTGTTGACTGACTGAGGGACTAATGTAATTTGATCTTAACCATATTTCTATAATTTTCTATATTATTACTTCATAGATGAGAATACTGAGTGTCAAAGGGAATAAAAAGTTTGCTTCATGTGTTGGAATGAAAAGATTAGCATCAGCAAACTCGAGTTCAAATCCCAGGTTTGCCACAATTGTGACCTTGTGGAAGTCAAGTAACTTCTCGAAGACCACAATTTATTTATGTGTAAAATTAAGTTGTTAAACTAGATCTTCCTTTTGATCTAATATTCTATGATATATGGTCAATGTGATAATGTGTCAGAGATGAGATTTGAACCTACGTGTTATTTGACTACAAGCTCAAGCATTCTTTCCTATAAACCACATTGTATTTCTGAGGTCTATCAAAAAGAGAAAAATATTTGAATAAAGCATTTTATTAAAAAAATCATGAGATCTTCATTTACTAGAGGAATAGAAATTGTCTAGATGGTACTACAGGAGGCAGATTCAGATTCTATGGATAATAAAACTTCCAAAATCATCATTTATTGGTCAACTTCAACTTGAGGAGGAAACTTCACTACTGTTTTCCCAGTGATCTGTCCTTTTTCTGATAGTCAACAGTTTGATAAATATGTATTACTATTATTAGACTTCTAGATCAGTTTGCTTTCATGTGGTGACCCAAAAGTGAGAAAGATTGGTGCTATCTTATGTTTTATTGAGAGGCGTAATTCTGGAACAAGGGATGGGAGTTTCATTGTATTCTGCCTTGGCAAGACCACAAGTGGAATCCTGTGTTTAGTTTGGGGTTGCAAATTTTAGTAAGGACATTATAAATAAGCTGGAGTCAATCCAGAAGATTTAAATCAGAATTATTATAGGACTAGACACTATATCATACAAGGAGGAATTTAAAGAACTAGAGAGACTTAAATAGGAGAAATGAAGACATTGGGAAAATATAGAAACAGCCTTCAAATATTTAAAAGGCCAGTATATGAAAGAGATATTGTATAAAAATTGCTGAACTTGGAACAGTTGGGTGGGAGGCATGAGTGGAAAAAATGGACTTGAACTCAAGTCTCTTTACTCTTGTCCAGTGTTCTTTCTCTGGTACAATATATCTTTTTTAAGAAAAACAAAACTTAAAAGTTATTCCCTTCAAAACTTTTGTTTCAAATGGCAAATGAAGATAGGATTCCAAACCAAAGGTTTCAGATTGTGACCTAGGAATCAAATTATTAAACAACTTTATATTTAATATTCTTTGTCCTTCTAAAACATTGGACTTGATCTAGGGAGACTGGGTTTAGTGGTACTTTCTTCAAAGTAAAAATAAAACAAAATAAAAGCATGTAATGTAGAAGAGTTTCCTTTACCAAGACACTTAGAAAATGTCATTCAATAGGAAAGATAATGTTTCTCTGAAAAGTCTCATTTTTGCATTAAATCTTTTCCAATGCTAAACTTTCATGCTTTTCTAAGTTCTCCCCCCTTCTTTAACCCCCCATAAATACTTCAGATGTCAGAAATGGAACAAAGATTCACTGTCAATAAGAAGTCAAAACATAGGAACATATCTACAAATAGTTTAATTTAAAATAAATGAAGCCATCATTTATATAATTCCATTAGATTTTTCTGTCAGGCCCTAATTTGAAATGTGTAAATTATTAAGCACATTACATTGTATTCTGTTCCTCATTTTTCACTAATAGGTGGCTGCCTAAATTTCTACAGTTGCTACAATTATTCTTGAGAATTTATAGAATTTTAATATTAGATTACATGAGGAAAAATGGATAATTTCCAGCATTCTATTTTCTTACCTTACTTTATTCACTACACTAATGACAACTGAATTGTCATAAGCTGAGATGAAAAATGTCAAGGTAGAACTACAAGATATAGAGATTAATTCCTATGTTAAACCTGTTCGCATTTGTCTTTATCCAGCAGAATACCTCACTCATAGTAGACAGTTAGTAATTGCTGAATACATCTGAATCTGAAAGATTCTACAAAATTATTCAGCCCATCTCTCTCATTTTATAAATGAGGAAACTGAGGCCTAAAACATGTTGTGATTTACCTAAGGTCACAGAATAAGTTGAAGAACTGGGATTTAAATCTAGACCCTAGAAATTCAGCACCTTTCCTATTACATAGATTATACATTGAATTCCTTAGTTAGGTCCTATATAGAAATGACTGTTTACTAATAAGGTAGGCATTTCCAGAGAATTCATCATAAAGATTTATGAAATCTTGAGACACATAAGAGAGAAGAAAGTGCAGAAAGAAATTGACACAAGTAAAACAGTATTATTACTAAAAGGTTACAGTTAATATATAGTGCTAATTACATAATAGATCTTATTTTTTTAATTTACAAACATTTTTTGATTAAGAAATACTTATTGAGGAACACTAATACATTGTTGGTAGAGTTGTGATCTCATGCAACTATTTTGGGGAGCAATTTGCAAGCCCAGCTACAAGACTATAAAACTGTGCATATCCTTTGACCCAGCAATAGCACTAACAGGTCAGAGAAATCAAAGGTAAGAGAAAAGGACATACTTCTAAAAAAAAAAAATATATATATATATATATATATATATATATATATATATATAGCAGCTGTTTTTTATCATGGGAAAGAACAAGAAACTGAAAGGACATGATTGGGCAAGGGCTAGACAGGTATTTGATTGTAATGGAATACCTCTGTGCCATAAGAAATGATAAACACAAAAAATCCTGGAAACCCCTACATGAAGTGATGCAAAGTAAGGTGAGCAAAACCAGGAGGACATTGTACATGGTAATAGCAATAATGTGTGATGGTCAACTGTGAATGATTTAACTATTATCAGCAATGCAAGGCTCCTGGACAACTAGGATATCCATAGCCAAAGAAGGAACTGATGGAGTTTGGATGCAGACTAAAGTATAACATTTTTTCTCTTTATTTCCTTCAAGATTTTTTTCCTTGTATAAATGATACATGTCTTTCACAACATAATAAACATTGAAATATGTACTGCCTGATAGCACATGTATAATCTATATCCTATTATCTGCTGTCTCTGAAAGGGGAAAGGGGAGAGAGAGAGGGAGAGAACATGCTTCCCTAATTGCTAGAAAATGATTATTAAAAATTGTATCTACAAGTAAATGGGATAATATAATAAGAAGGGAGAGTAAAAAAGAAGAAAAAGAACTACTTATTGATTTGACTTGACTTAAAGAGAATCTTTCTATATATAATAAAATTATAGTTTCATATGTAATCCACTTTTCCTGTTTTATGGGACAATGTTAATTTTTGTTAATGTTTTTTCAGGTTTATATTGATAATAGTAAAAGATAACAAAATAGTTATCTGCAGAATTATTTATTAGATATCTCACTTCCTTTGTTAAACTTTTGACTAATAACATCTAAATTCAGCATAGAAAACACTAACATGGGCAATATACCTCCTCCAAAAGGCTTTGGGACACAACTTATCTAAAAGACTAGCAATAAGGTCAACAAGATAATATGAAATATTGAATGATTCATATTAGGTGTATATCAGAACTCAATATACCAGAATCACTTCACCACACTGACCATTTTGAAAAGATCCACTGATAAAGCAATCACTTGATGCTTCATTTTAAATAGTTTTAGCATAATTGTCATGTCAGGAAGCACTTTATTAAATGTCTCCTTTGTGCCAGACATCATGCTAATCATACTCAATTGTCTGAACATTCCTTTAGAAAAGCCAGTTTCTATTGGTAGATGCAGGAATAAAGTATCAGGAATCTAAATGAATTCTTGCCTAACTTAGATAAAATTAAACATAAATCACTCCTATTTTCCTCTCAAGAATTTGTGGCTAGGTCTATACAACACCACATGTTGTCCTGAGAATGGAAAAACTGAATCTAGGCTCTGAATATTTTCAAATATCCAGATGTTTGGCAATCTATTGACAAAATGCAAGAAGATTCATTATATATGTATATATATATTTTTTTAAACTTTCCTCCAGATGTCTGGCATTATGTAGATGACCACGGCTTCCTTCAGAGTCTCTCAGTAATAATTTGTTTGTTATAAACTTGTGAATTTTCATGAGGTTCAGCATAAAACAAAGACCAAAACCCCATCAACAAAATAAGTGCCATTTTTCCAAAGCGACTCCTGTCATCAGAGGCAATTAGATGTGTTAAGTGAGAGTGGTCACTGAACTGTAAAGTGGTGCTTGCCTCTGTTTTTGCCATTTCCTACATACAGACTAGAAACCTCAACTCACCAGAGAATAAGCATTAACATTGCCTGAAAATGAAAACCAGATTTTCCCATACAAACTGCTCTTGGTATTTTTCCTTATTGTTTTAGTTTGTGGGAATTTCTTAAGGGCTGGACAGCTATTTAGAAAGGAAGAGCTTACTGACTACCAGTTGTCATCTGAACCTACTGAGTTACAGAAAAAGGAAGCAAGTGTTTTATGTGGGATTGCAAACAGGATTAGTGATTTCCCCCTGTGTCCAATATCCATTTTGGGTGAGGACTTCAGCATCTTCAAAGAGCTTCAATTGAGCCAGTGAAATATCAGATCTGTCACTTTGGGAGATTACTCTCCTAGGACGTAAGTTTGGGCCACCTTAGGCATCGGCATAGTAGCTGGTTGCCTTCAGAACTATTATCCTATTACTTCCAGTTCCCAAGAATTAGCCATGATGTCAATAGCTACATGAGCTGATAAGGAAGGGAAGATGAAAGAGGCGGAAGCCTAGTTTATTAGGCTACTTAATTGTTTCCTTGGAAGGTACAGGGAAGTTGGCTCTGATGAGATGGGAGAGAGCAGGTAAGCTTGAAGCAGACAGAGAGAGGTGCAGGAAGGCAGGGAACATAATTGTGATAGAAAGACTATCATGGGGATCAGGGAATGGCAGTGCCAGATGGGGTACCACAGGAGGCACATACAGGAATGGAAAACCATTTTTAGCAAATGTTTCGAGAATAGATTGAAGTCAGGAGTGACTTCAGGCAATGAAACCTATTAGGATTCTTGTCCTAAAGTACAGCCAAAAAGATAAGGAAGTTCTGGACTAAGGTGGTGGTCATGGGAGTTGAAAGAAGAGGACAGATATGAAAGAGGTCATTATTCCTTCTCTTTTAGCTGTATCTCTTTTACCTTTTCTCCTGATCAGGTTGACAAAATAGAGGAAATCCTTAGTGAAAACAGAATTTATTGGGTTAGCTAAGGAAAAGTATTAAAAGTAACCTTGACAAAATTGGGAATTACACCTCAGAGGGAGCTCATTCAAAGAGGACAGACAGATAGATGGAGATGCAAGCACAGACATACACACATAGAAACAGATTGTCAGAGATTCACACACAAAATTGGAAAAAGACGAGTATGGAGAAAAAGAAGATACAGAAACAGAAATACAAAAACAGAGAGAGGAATATACACAGAGAGAAGAGACAGACATGAAGGCATAATAGACACAAACAGAAACATATAGGAATGTAGGAAAGAGGGAGACAGACACAGACACATACACAGAGACAAGGAGACATAGAGATGCACAAAGAGATGGAGACAGAGGCACAAAGATGGAGAGACAGAGACTCAGAAAGATATAGAGATAAAGCAAACAGAGAGAAAGGAGATAAACACAGAGAAACAGAGGAACACAGAGGAACACAGACAGACTGATACAGGAAAAGAGAAACAGAGATAGGCAGAGAGAGAGCCAGAGAAAAAAGGCATAAAGATAAGGAGAAGCAGACACAGAGATAGAGACACACTAATGTGGAAAAGAGGGAGGGAGAGAAGAAGAAAAAAGAAAGAGAGAGAAAGAGAGGGAGAACAGAAAGAGATACACAGACAGAGAGACACACATACAGAGATAGAGATAGAGATAGAGTGGAGTAGAAAGAAAAGTAGGGAGAAAAATTAGGTAAATAGCATCAAGGAGGGAAAGGAAAGGGTCCAAAAGAAAACAACAATTCAAAAAAAAAAGGAAAAGAGGAGAAACTAGAGAATCAAATTAAAAGTAAGAAGGGAAAGGTACAGGTAGGAGAATTAATTAACTCCCTTGATCAGTACTTATTTATACCATCACTGTACTCTATTTCAAAAATGTTCACAATGTTTAATATAGAGCCACTTAGGTCTTAATGGGCTATTTTAATAAATATTCTAAGCTGAGGATCAGAATATAAGTATTTTTACTCTTTGACAAATTGATAAGTTCTGGGGAAATCTCCAATCTCTAGCAAGTAGTAAGCTCTCTGTCTTTCATGGTTGATGATTCAAAAGAGAAAATATTCAATATGTATAATCTGGAATTGCATTTAATGAATTTAAATAGATGGATAGCATGCCAGACCTGAATTGAGGAAGACTCATCTTCTTGATTCCAAATCTTACCTCAAAAATCTTACCCACAGCTGTGACCCTCGGCAAATCATTTAACCCCGTTTGCCTCAGTTCCTAATCTGGAGAAGGTAAATTGGAGACAGGAAATATCAAGCTACTCCACTATCTTTGCCAAGAAAACCCAAACGGGATAACAAGTTGATGACTGGACAATCAAACAACACCTTCAATCTACTAGAGAATCCATGTGTGCATTTAAGATGGTCTATGGAAACATTCTCCATGAGATACAGACCCTGTTGCTGTCCCCATGAACACACTTTTACTGATATTCCTAGAAAACAGGAAACTATAAAACCCACAGTAAACTTCATATTCATCTTCAAGCAGGAATGTCAAGGGTAGAAAAGATACACTCATATGCACAAAAATGGATGACCTCAGTTCATAGGCTCATAGATCTAGTGCTGGAATGAACCTCAGATATTATCTTATCCAATTCCCTTCTTTTTGTGGGTCAGAAAAGCCAGAGTCCAGATTAGTTACGTGACTTGACCAATCTCACAATGGCAGCAATGGCAGAGCCAAGATCCAAACTCAGTTACTCTGAGTGAAAAAATCAATGTTCTTCCACTTCTTCTGGAAGAAGCAACTGGTAGGGTGGTTTGAGAACTAGTTTGGGAGCCAAAAAGCCTGAAGCCTAGACCCTGCCTCTAAAGCATACTAGTTATATGGCCCTGGATTAGTCATTTAACTTCTCAAAGCTCTAGCCAGCTCTCTAAAACTATTAGTTGCAGAGGAGCCACAGACTTGCTCTAGTGAAAGGAGTTTCCTTATCGGTTATAGTTTTAGTTAAAGAGTACAAAAAGAGGGCAAACCAGAGTAATGAGTCTGGGTCACCAAGAGCCAAATAACCCTAGATGTGTTTAAGGAAAGCTTGTCTCTTTCCATTACTAACAGTCAAGGAATGGAGAAGAGATGATATCCAATAGAAGGATTCCTTTTAGTCAAGACCATACCTTCTTTGGGGGAGGGAAGAGGTGGATCTAGTGATTTAACCCCTAATTCCTAACCAACTAGACTGAAAATCTCCCTGGGACCCTAGAGAATGGATGAAATAGAATAAATCTCACCTTTGTGGCCAAGGTTTGGACTCCAGTTCTATTTATCCTACAGATTTCCCTGTCTGAAATTCAATTCATTGGCAATATTCCCTGGTAATGTCCTAATCTTATATGCCTATATGGTTCTAGGAATGATCAATATATTAAAATGTCTATACATTTCCCCAAACTTTAAAATAACAAACAGATAAATGCAATAAAACTAATAGTTCCTTTGGGAGTTTGTTTCACTAAGCAGTACTTTTTGACATGCAGAATCTCAGTTAAAATCTAATGTCTGTCATTTATTACCTGGGTGTCCACAGGCAAATCATCTATGAGCCTCAGTTTCCTTACTTGCAAAATGTGGAAGTTGACTTGGGTGCTTTTGAAGGTCCCTTTCAGCTCTAAATCTTTGATTCTATCACAGACACTCAGTCCCATTCTATATGTATATAATACTTGTATTTTGTTATTATGCAGATATACTAGTAATGCTGCTTTTTTCAGTTATGTCCCATGCCAAGCTATTTAAGAATTGTATTTTAATGTAAATCTGTCATTTTTAGACATTGGAGATCTACATTTCTGTTTATAAGGGTTGCTTACTTCCTTGCATTGTAATTTCAGAGAAAATGGGTAATTAATTATTGGCTATGAAGAAAGGACAAAATTCATAAGTTCCATTCTAGATTCTTTTAATAAAGGAGAAAAAAAATTAAGTCAATTTTAAGATTTAGTGCCAGACAATGGCATATGTCATCTCATGTGCGCCAGGGAAAGCACCTTGGCTGGGAACTGTAAGAGGTAAATAACTAAATATGGAACAGAAAATCGAAGGGCAACCTAGTGATCACCACATAAACAATTTTTGGTTGCTTTCTAACTAATATACAATTTATATTCATATATATTTCAATAAACTATTTCTGCCTCTTGTGCCTTATACAGAAGAAGTATTGAATATGTTTCTACTGAATAAGATATTTTTCATTTCTAGGAGAGAGTCCAGACATTTCTTGCCTTTTCTCTAACCCTTTTCTAACTTTTACAATTCAAAAAGTCTAACCTTCCTAAATCTCCAAGCAGGCCTAGTTTTCTTCCTTTATGGTACCTTTTGTTCTTCTTTGCATATGGACCAGGTTTTTATAATCAGGAAACTGGATATAATATGCTGTCATTCCTGCGTGAATCTGGTCAATGAAGAAGTTTGATTTTTTGTTTCTATGGTATGTATGTGAAGAATTTTATAGTTTTTCCTAAATTGCTTTCAGTTCATGTCAGCAAACATTGGTTAAGCATCTACCATTTTGTCCATGATGCTGGCCACTGGAGGCAAAAACATGAAGTAGTTTCTGTGTCGAATATAAATAAGTCTCTGTTCTCAAGGGTTTTTGAACCATCTATAGGAGAAATGACATCAAAGCAAAGCAGAGTTGCAATATCTCAAAAGAAATGTGATATCTACAAATTTAGAGCTAACTCTATCTGAAATGTTCATATGGACTATTTGTCCCTGCCTTGTGGTAGAGCCTTCTGAGCTCATATTGGTCTGATGTGCCATGGGTGGACATACAGTACATTGACCCCAACATAGTCATGTCATTTTTATCTCCTTCCAAGTCTGAAGGAAAATATCCATTCAAAGTAAATGGGAAATAATTTAGGGGAGGGCCAGAGAGTAATATTGACTGCAGGTGTTGAGGAAGATCTTATAAAAGAAGTAGCACCTGAGCTGAGAATTTTTACCCAATTTCCAACAATATACATTGAGAGCCATTCTTTATCCTTAATTTTTAATCTTTTCATTATAGATAGTTTTTATTTCCTGTGGTTTTAAAAAATATCAAAACAAGCCTTTCAACATGGTGTATAAAGAAAAGGATGATTATATAGGAAACCGTAGCTTTCTATGATGTATATATATTTTTAAAATAATTTTTTTCACGTGTCAGGCACCTATTTTCTCTTTTCTTCTTGCCCTCAATGGAAGAGAACAACAAAAAAGAAAAAACTCTCCTAGCATTAGAACATAGTAAAACTAAACCCCAAACTGTTTTCTCCTCCTGCATATTAGTCCACCACTTCCCTGTTCTAATGTAGAGAGAATTCTTCATTAGACTTTTGGAAACGGCTGCAAATGATGCCACTCAAATGAAAATGCTTTTGATGATGATAGTGATGGGATGTCAATAAAGCATCCTTTTTTTTGGTCTTTGCCATGTGTTGTAGTGGAACAAACTACTTTCCCCCATTAAATAAATATAATAATAATACACTTTTATTAATTTTATATGCATCTCATATATTTATACATAACATATTTATTCCATTGCTAGAATTAAAGTTACTTGAGAGCAAGGACTATTTCTTAATTGACTCTGTATCCCCAATGTCTGGAAAAGAAGCATTAATAAATGCCTATTTTGCCCCAAACACTGAGATACATAGGCAGACATTAAATGATCCCTGCCCTCAAAGATGTTATATGTAAAATTATTTTTATTTTTAGGTGAAGAAATTGAAACTGAGTGGGGCTAAATGACTTGTCCAGAATCCCATTGCTAGAGTTAGATTCATCCCTCAACCTAAATAAGACTTCAAATCTCCACTACAATCCACAGTGATTTTGATTAACCCTATTAAACCCTGGCTATATTTTCAGACTTTTCTCTCTCCTGACAGTTGTGACCATGGCATTGCTATTGCTGCTTCTTCTGGTGGTGGTGTTTATGGTAATGTGTGGGTATAAATAGAGTAGTACTATTTTATTTGTCCTAAATTTACCCCTTTTCAGATTCAAAAAGCTATCTATCCATGCTATTTATAATATTAACTGACTTTCCTATCTGGGGCAACATTAAGGCTATCTTTTTTTAATACAGTAGTTTAAGCTGTTAATTGCTCTTGCTGTTAATGTTTTACTTATTATGAGTAATGTGCTAATTCTTTGTACTTGGGCCCTGAGGCAACTTTGCAAAGGGTGTAATTTTTTTAAACCTTAGAAATAAATAAAGTGATGCATGTGTATGTCTATTGAATTGCTATTTAACTTGTGTATTGTTTCTTAACTGTCATTCTTATGTCTGTATGTACTTAATATTATGCCATGAATCATCTTCATTCACCTTTGAGTTCTGGTCTCTTTGAGGATGGAGCCTTGTCTGTTCCACTCACCAGATCTAGCATCTCTATGTCTTTATTTAGTAAATCGCACCACTGAACTCACAATGTGTTTGATTGATTTGATATTGAATAGTCCTGGGAAGTCAGTGTAGACCATTTCTTCCCATTGTCACATAGAGGACTATCAAGTTCTTGGAAGCCAGGAACATCTAGCTTCAAATTCTGCCACAAGCAGGATGGTTATAAAAAAAAGGAGCTGACAATCTCTGAGCCTTTTTTAATCATCTATAAAATGTGGGATTTTGCATTATGCTCTGTACCAGATCCATTGCCCTATAATTTTCTCTCCAACAGAATTAAAATTTAGAATAGCACAAATTTGGAAATGGAACACATGTGGAGGCAGATGACTTCTAACTACCTCTGCTTCATTTCTAATCAATTTAAAAATTGGAATTTACTTTGTCATCTCTATTTCTCTTTTAAACAGCCCTGTATTTATCCTTCTTATTTCTGAAATCTCTTTAATCAGTTGACAGAAGACACCATTAGATCTTCCACTAAATAGAACATCCACTTTGGGATGATACTGGTGCTTTCCTATGGATTATACTTGTTTGGAATAACATTTTCTTCTATTTTTACAGGAATCAGACTACTGTGACGACACATTAACATGCCTGATACTTTTAAGACATTTGCCAGGTAAGAAATGGGAGGACCAGAAATTTCATGTGAATATTCATTCTTGAGAAATTCCCAGGCTTCATTTTATACAATGAAGCCATTTTGATCAATATCTAATAAGTCTTGAATGTTTATCCTTACTGATGATCTCCTACTTTGAGGCCACATTCTGTATTTCATTCTCACATAATAAAAACAAATAAATATCTAAAACCAAAACAAAGTATTATTTACATATTGAATTTAAATAGTAAAATATACTTCAAAAACATAATTTGGAGAAAAATTCACAACTAGCTTAAAAAAAAAAGTAGTGATAACTTGAACCTTCCAAATTCTTTCTTGCTCAATTCCTTTCTTCCCAAATGTTTTATTTACTTCACACAAACTATAGACAGAGAAAAGGAAAAGGGAGCTATTGAGTCTTGAAAGTAGAGACAAAGAGCAGCCTTTTCCTCAAAATAGCTTACTTTATTATATACATTTATTCAGAAATATTAGAAAGACCAGATTGTATTACAGCTGGTCCAGAATGCCATTAGCCTCCAGGTTTAAGTAAAGACAGAAGACAAACAACCCTCTCCCATTAAGGTCTTCTGTACTGCATAAACGAAAGAGGAGAATAAAAGAAATAACATTCCAGGGATGCATGTGAAAAGATTGTTGTTAAAAACATCTGAAAATGACAAGGAATAGAAAGGAAGAAGAAAATGGCCCTTTCTGATGGAAGCAGCAGGTGAAAAGCAAGAAGGGAGAGTCTAGCCAAATTGTAATATAATTAATGCTTCTAGCTTTTCCTAAAAAGTAGATTATTTGACAAAGAATGTATTTGTTCAAAATTAGCCAAGATGGTCTATGAAATACAAAGGTAGGGTTAGAGTCAGGAAGATCGGTATTAGTCTCCTAACTTTGCACCCTAGCTACTACTACTAGCTGCTACTACTGCTACTGCTACTTCTGCTACTACTACTACTACTACTACTACTACTACTACTACTACTACTACTACTACTACTACTACTACTACTACCTAGCATTTAAATAGTGCTTTAAGTTATGCAAAATGTTCTGTGTTCATGTTTTAATTCAATTTCTGGACACTGGGTGAATTCCAGGTAGAGAGAAGGGCTTTAGGATGAAGAGCTGGAACCAGAGAGAGGAAATCTAGAGAGAAGCTTGGATAGAAATCAATTGCATATATTTTCCCATTATATCAAAATTGGCTTCCAAAGAGACTGAAATAATAATCTGAATAATTCAAGCCAAAATACCATGTTTTCTTGAAACAGAGGTATTTTGTATTGTGTGAAGTACATTTAAATAGAAATAGTTGTTGAATAAAATAAATGGTTAAAATGGCTTACCTTGTAGAGAAAGGCCAATTTTTAAAATTTGCCTCAAATCTTGTGAATTAAGGAGCTAATGAAAGTACAAACTACATTCTGAAAATCACTCTAGCTAAACAATCATTTTCATTATGTGTTTGTTTTTTACTGAAATATAAGAGAAATCACAAAATTTAAATCTGGGAGAGACCTTTGAGATTGTCTAATTCATTTCCCTTAGTTTTACACGTGAAGAAAATGAGGGTTCAATAAGGGAAGTGACTAGCCAAACATAACACACCCAGGAGATGGCTAAGACAAGACTAGAATTCAAGTCTTTTGATTTCCTCTTAGTACAATATTTGCTCAGTTCTTATTTGTCGATATCTTCCCCAAATTTTTTATCACTAAACTCCTAGTGATCCTCAAATATATTTCATCCTCTCCTATACTCGCTGCCAGAACAGATTAGATAAAGCATTTGATGTGATACAGACCTGAAAGTGTGTGATGAGTGAAGTGGTGCCTCTAAGCTAATCAATTATACTCTGTGCTCATCTCTATGCTTGGCATTGTAGGGAATAAACAAAAACGGACTCTCCCTCTCTCCAGGGAGCATATAATCTCAGTGGGTAAGATGTATTATATACATCAAAGATTTGAAATAGTATGGCATTCAGTGCTATTTTCTGGTGTATCTATGACTAAAGCACCAGGTAATATTTTTTTGATTTTATGATCTTATGGAAGTTAATATAAGGTCCTTGAGGGGAGGGACTTTATGTTGCTATCTTTGTATCTCCAATATCTAGTATATAGTAAGCACTTCATACTATGGAGAGAGAGAGAGAGAGAGAGAGAGAGAGAGAGAGAGAGAGAGAGAGAGAGAGAGAGAGACAGAGACAGAGACAGAGACAGAGACAGAGACAGAGACAGAGAGAGACAGAGACAGAGACAGAGACAGAGACAGAGACAGAGAGACAGAGAGAGAGAGAGACAGAGAGAGACAGAGAGTCAGAGACAGAGACAGAGAGAGAGAGACAGAGAGAGACAGAGAGAGAGACAGAGAGACAGAGAGAGAGAGAGAGAGAGAGAATGAAAGAAAAGGCATGGGAATAAGCTTGAGAATACCGGTCTCTCACTCTGTTCATGCCTATGACATTTAATAAGTGCTCGTTGATTTGAGTTGAATGTATACCTTGAAAGGCTATATGATATTGTGGAAAACAGATTCAGTGTCAGGGGACCTGGGTTCAAATCCTGTTTTTGACATATGACCTCTTTGATCTTGGGCATCTCTTAGTCTCATTTTTTACATAAATCAAATAAGAAAGTTGGAGTAGATCTCCACCTCTAAATAAAGGACTTTGTGAACACCTTCCTTAGAAAGTTAATATGGTAATGGGTTTATGATACTTTACTATTTGATATGAAAGAGAAACTTTCCTCCTTAATTTGAGTCAGTTGTTAGTTCACTGAGTAAAATGATGCCTGGAGCCAATTTTGGTCAATTTGGTTATAACTGACTTTTCTCCAGCAATATTTGCCATGTAACATCATTGTCACTTGATATGAATTCCAGAAGTTTGACATGCCCAAATTGAAACTGGCCTGCCAGCCTACCTATTTTTATTGGGTATCTTTAGAATTTTAACACACACAGAGATAACTCAGTTCTTTTCCATTTAGAGTTTAAAAATCAGGCACTCTTCTTTCAAGTGTAACCTTTTATATTGTCGACCCATTTTTCTCTCTTTTGAGACTCAAAATGTAACCTTTGGTGGGGGGAAAAAGTTTCTACTGTGTCATGTGATCAATAGATACAAGTACCTTCATTTTTTAAATTAGTCCAAGGCTATTTTCCTTTTACTGTTGTATAAACAGGGAATTGAAGGGCAAAATAGTTAAAACTTAATGCTATAGTGCTAATGTGGCTTTTAAATCACGTCAGCAGCAATCACTGCATTATAATTAACAATTTATTGAACCAGCAATAAAATGAACATCACATTACTTCTTAAAGCAGCAGAATAAAATGGCTAATAAATAGCATAAGCCAGACAAATTGCAGAGTAATAGAAATTTTCTTAAGATTTATGGTGTGCAAAAAGATGGATGTGCTATTAGTGGGAGCTCCAGTACTTGACAAAACTCTTTTACAAAGACATAGTTACCATGCATGTCAGAGTTCACAAGTCTAAGTGGTTTATCCAAATATCAGCTCTCTGCTATTACAGTGGAAAATACTCATTACAAGGTTTTGAAACTGCAAGCAATGTGTACATTTGCCAACATTCAAACTGCTACTGCCAAAAAGATACTAAAATATTTTATAAACTGTCAAATAACAAGTCTGCTAGCTTAATCTGAGTCTATTTTATACTTTACAGACTGTAAAAACTATTACATTAATTCACTTCCTACCAAACTTTTCGAAGCAGAGAAAGCCAGTATGGAGTCTCGTCAAAGTACCCTTGGATTGCTACTTTACTCCAACTTCTCCTTTTTTGGGAGCCGCTTTCAATAGTTCTGCTGAAAGAAAAACACATCCTCCTGGAGTGAGCCAGGCCAAGAGAGCTGGATTACAGAAGGCAGTCATAAAGAAGCCAATCCATAGAAGCTTATCCGTATTAGAGAGAGATGATTGAACTTGTCACCTGTGCTTTCAATATTCCTGCCCCCAAGTTCTGTTGGGACAGCTAGAGTCAGGGTGTAATTGTCACATCCCCATTCAGTGTAATAGACAGAGAGTTCCTGGAACAGCTCAGCGGCACCAATAAGGAATATTTTGCAAGGGACTACTTTGTTTCATTTTTTAAAAATGAAAAAAAAAATAGCTTGGTCTGCACTGAAAAATACAAATACAGGATGTTTGCTCCCCCATGTTTTTGACTGATTAGCATATCAGTAATGAGGATCATAATTTTTATCACCAAAGTGAAATGTATTCATCAAATATTCATCAAACATTCCAGGTCCAAGCCTACATATTTAAAGTAAAATGTATAGTTAATATTTTTTTACTAATTACTTGCTGAAGATGAGAGTGGTTGATTAGTGTGAATGGTACACTTTATTGATGTGTTCACGTAAAAAGTCAGAGAATAAAGCAATGATTTACACACTTCATAACACATATAAATAGTTTAATTTAAAGTACCAAAACTGCAGTTTTTTTGTGGGCCAGTGCAAATTCTGTCTCACATTTGGAGGCCTGCAATATTTTGGTTCTAAGATGATAGCTAAAGTCTCTCATATTGTTTCTTTCTAAAAGAGTGCTTGTGTACTCAAATTGTATTCACACCCAAATGCATATGAAAAATATATAAATCTGCCTGTTCCAACATGAAAAATCAAGGAGTCATTTTTCACGTTGGAAACACTGAAGAAAGAAAGTTCAGCATACTTGAATGAAATGAGTAAAAAAAATGAAGGAAGAATAGAATTATATAATAATAGACTAGAATAAAAAAGATTATAAAACAAGTCAGATTTCAAATTTTGGAGCCTTGAATGTTACTTAAGGGAGTCCAGTCTTTATTTGGAAGGTTTTTAGAAAAGAATCACATCAGTAACACAAAAAAAATCATTATTATTTCAATTTTGCCAAGTAGGAAACAACGTAAACTTACTTGCCTAGAGGGGCATATTACTCCCTGGCGAGAGCTAGGTAAAGAGTAGGTATCTCCTTGACGTCAGTCCTAGGTTTTATTCCATGATTGCTAGCAGATGTTCACATTTAGTAATCTCTTCACAGTACCTGAGTTCAAAGATTTGCTTCTTGCCACTCTTTTGCTCTATAATATGATAGTGTACAAATGTTCACATTTAACCATTTTATCACAAGGTCTGAGTTAATTTGCTACTTAGTACTTGTGTGAGACTTTGTCCAAATTATACCATCTTTCTGATTCTCAAATTATTTTTATGTAAAATAACTAGGTGGTGCCCAAAGTCCCTTCTGTTTCTAGACATTATGATTACAGTTGGAAGAATGTTTAAATATATATTTCCCTTTCTATGTGACTCTGGGTTAAAACTCCTGGTTGCAGAATTATACGTTATATCCGTTTTTCGCTGAAGGGCACATTAAAATGCCCTTTGTTGGTGATTTAAAGCCCTTTACATCTGGCCCCAAACTACCTGTTATCTTTTTTGTGCTGAACTCCTTTTTATTCTCCCTCCAATGTAGATTCCTCAATAGTCCTCAGAGATGAAGCTACTTCACATCTCTATACCACTGAATAAGCTGCCCATTTCCCACATGCCCTGCAGTGAACTCCATCCTCATCTCCACTTTTTATCCTTCAAATCTCAAAGGCAATATTCTAGAGGAGCATTTCTTCATCTCCCAACTGTTTGTGACTCAATCTACATATTATTCTATTTCATGTGCATGTGTGTACACACACACACACACACACACACACACACACACACACCCGATATGTTTTTTTAGGACAAGATCCATTTCCTTTTTGTCTTGTGTCTCACATAGTTTCTGCACAATAATAGTCTTTCAATAAATATTTATCTATTGATTGATTGCCTATTAATATTTAGTAGGATCAATTCTTTTTTTGCTTCATGAATATTCTTTGGTGACCTAGAAATACTCCATAGCTCCCCAAATTCCATGCCAAATAAAATATAGGTGTGCAGATGACTGCTAAAGAAGGCTGAATATTCACTAATCAAAACAAGACACAGTATATATGTTTATATATATATATATATGTAAATACATACATATAGTAGATTTTCTAGAAATCCCTGGAACATATACTTCTTTTGTAGGAAGGGTCCATTTCTCTCATCTTTTCTTTATTCCCTTTTGGAGAAATGCTTATATTTTATTCTTTGATTGAGGAATGAACAAATAAACAAACAAAAAAAACCACACAACAACAAAAATGAAACATAAGAAAGCAACAACAAAAATACATAAAGAACTCTGATTCACTTGGAGGTAATATGTACAATTAGTTATTTTCAATCAAGCTGTTTCTCTCTGTATTGGAAATGGTTGTGTAAGGGAATAAAGGAAGCCAGAGAGTAAGGCAATGGCACTTTATTTTCCTGTTATCATTTTTATTTTATATTTTCCCCTTATCTTTTTTATCTTTTTTTCTGTGTTTTACATATATTTTCATGCAAAACATTTCCATAGTGTTCATTTTCATAAGTGAACAATCTTAAAAGCCCAAACTCCCAAACGTATACCCATAGGAACAAGTGAAAAATCCTTCATTTTCATCTTCCTTCCTACTCCAACAGCTCCTTCTCTAGAAGTGGATAGACTTCTTTGTCATAAACCCCTCAGAACTGTCCTGGATCATTGTATTGCTGAGAGTTGCTAAGTTTATCACAGTTGATCATCCCATAACATGACTGTTACTGTGTACAATGCTCACTTGGTTCTGCTTATTTCTCTTTGCATCAGTTCATGTAGATCTTCCAAGCTCTTTCTGAAATCATCCTGCTCATCATTTCTTACAGTATAATCCATCACCATCATACTTCATGCAGCACAATTTGTTCAGCCATTCCTTAATTGAGGGATATCCCTTTAGTTTCCAATTCTTCACCACCACATAAATAGTAGCTATAAATATTTTTGTACCAATCAGTCCTTTCCCATTTTTTTCTGAAGTGACAGTCTTAATAGACAGGACATTTTATTGACTTGAGGTCCTGTGAATGGCACCAATATTTATAGGTTTTTATGTGGCTTTTATTTTTATGATGATCATGTTAGTTCAAATACAATTTAATATACTAGAAAGTTCTGTCAAGTAGTAGAAAGGATGCTAGACTGAGAATCAGACCCAAACACCATTCTAATTAAAAAGTCATTTCAGTCAACCACTAATTAAAAACTGTTTCCTCATTTGAGAAATGGAATTGATAAAGGGCAGCTGAGTGGCTCAGTGGATAAAGCACCAGATCTTGAGATAGGAGATCTTCGGTTCAAATATAATCTCAAACCTGTTTTAGTTTTGTGACTGACCCTAGGCAAATCATTGAATTCCAGTTTTCTAGCCCTTACTGCTAGTCTGCCTTGGAATAGATACTTAGTATCAATACTAAGATGAAAGTATGGACAACAAAACTGGTGTTTATAGTATTGCTATAAGGGTTAAATGCCACAAATAATTGAGAATTACTTTATTGCTATTCAATCATTTCAGTTTTTTTCTGATTCTTCATGACCCCAGTTAGGGGTTTTCTTGGCAAGGATAATGAATTGGTTTTCCATTTCCTTCTCTAACTCATTTTACAGATGGGGAAACTGAAGCAAAAAGGGGTAAGTGATTTTCCCAGAATCACATAGTTTCTAAGTGTTTGAGGCCAGATTTGAAGTCAAGAAGGTTAGTTCTTGACTTCAGACCTTGTACTCCATCTAACACAGCACCTAGATGCTCTCATAGTTGTTTTTAGAATCCTTAAAATATTGTTAACTTTTAGTTATAAATATTAACTTAATATTAAATGGTCACAGGGAATATTAAGGAATCACAATCAAATAACTTAAATCCCATCCATGCTCTTACCCACAACTAGCTGATTCATTTTCCACAAGTTCCTACTTCTCTCTAGGTATCAAGTTTTCAAATATAATAAATGAGAAGCTTGACACAGTCAAGATAAGATACACAGCCTATCTATAGATGTTGTTATAATTCCATTTGAAAAATTACAATAGGAGCTCTTAGAACTGGAATGAGTGATATAATCCCAAGATGCCCACAACTTTACTGAATAAATGGGAATGCCAAAGTAGATTTGGGGGAGGCCAAATCAGAGTACCATGAAATAAAGTTTGAAAATGCTACAGATTGACTGCAAAGAAATGACCTTGCAATGAAGACCATTGGCTTTGTGCAATTTTTTTCTCTAGTTTGAATTCTTTAGAGAACCAGCAGTACAAAAATGCAAAATAACAACTATATATAGATACACTCCCACACAGACTCTAAAGCTTAATATTTCACTGAATACCACATGGAAAGTCTGAATTAATATCCATAACTCTTCCACATCACTCTTGTTTCAAAGAGCTGTAGCTATAGATTTCTTTAGCCTATATAGTTGTAAAATTAGCCAACAATGAAAAACTTCCTTTGATGCCACATAGCATCAGATTTCCTTATAGAAACTGTATGATGATTCATCCCTATTTTCATGCAGTAATATTTATAGAAATTTCATTGATGTTGATATGAATTAAAACAACATCAATCAGAACTAGAACATAAATAATATCCTCACTAAAATCATAATCATTTAAATTTAATTTTAATTGATCTAACCCCCTAACATTAAGGGATCAAGTGTCCCTCAAACAAAGGTAAGATATTAATAAGCCACAGGAACAGACAATTGCACTGCATTTTCAATTTAGGCAAATTCAACAGATGATTTTAGGAGCTTTCTATAGGCAAAGCTGAACGCTTCTGTGTTTTAGTGTATAAAAATCTGGCCTCAGAGTCAGAAAGAAAACTGAATTCAAGTCTCGCCATCAACAGATGCTATCTTTATAATTGTGGGCCCATTCCTTGATATTGAATGCTACAAGAAACAAAGTTCATAAATTATAGACTATGTATTGATCTAAACTTAAAGAGGAAATTTTGTCACTGAACTTTTTATACCAATGAAATTATAAGCCTGTTCCAAAAACGAATGTATTAGATGGTCAGAATAAAAAAAAAATACTCATAAGGAACTAAGTTTTTACCAGGGGGAATATAAGACAGATAAGCCAAGGCAATATAATTTGAGGAAGGAACAATTATTAATAATTAAAATATTAGGAAAAGCTTTTCATAAAAGGTGAAACTTATAAAGACCCTTTAAGGAAATGAAAAATTCTAATAGTTGTCCAGATGTAAGGGATGCTCTGCAGCACTCCCGTGGCAAAAGATGGAATAGTCAGTTAAAAAGCAGCAAATAGAAAATTTGATGAGAATGTGGCATGTAGGAAGGAGAGTGGCAAAAAATGTCTGGAAAAGTAGGAAGTAGATTCTATAGTATTTCCATTATCAAACTGAATAATTTGTACCTTTTCTTGAACTCAGGGGGACACAGAAGGTTCTTGAGTGAGGGAATCTGATTAGACTTTAGGAAGATAATTTTGGCATATTATTTTGACATCATTACTTGATATTTACTTTTCTAAAGGAAATAGAAAATAGAATTATCACTCCCCCAATGAAAAAAGATTGAAATCCCATCATTAAAACATAATCCCTATATCTGTGAGACATTTGGCAATTTGTTTTTTCCAAGCTTCTGTTTTCTCATCTATAAAATAAGTTCTTTATGATCCCGTGAATTACTCATGGTCAAAGCATAATAATATGTGGAGATAATATATTACTGTATATGGATATAGTATATAATATTATGAATGATATATCATGTGTATGGATACTGTATATTACAATTGGTCCTTTCCCAGGGTTCCATGTTACATGATTGCTCAAAACTATTATAAATATCTAAAAACCTTACCAAAATTCCTTTGTATGATAAGATGTTATGTTAAATTTCTAGAATTAAAACTTGAAGATTCTTTCAGAAGTATTCTTAAACTATTAAAAATAATCCTAACATTTTAGGGATCTCTGATATAATGAAATCACTTCTATTATAGGTTCTTTTTTATAACTTTAATCACTTTCTTTAAAATTATCATATAGCATGAATGTGCATTAAAATTTAATCGTTCTGCATTTTAAAACTGAATGTATTTACAACAAATCATGTGTTTGTATTATTGTTATGCTGCATATTATGTTATATAAATAAAAAATAAATGCAACAAAGATGAACAGAAAACATGATGATCCCCATTCTGTAGAAAACCAAAGTTTAGAGGACCCAGAATCTATTGCATCCACTTCATGATACTAAAGTGTCACTAAAGAGGTTCATTAATGAGACATAAGAATTAAATTCAACAAACATTCATTAAATGTGAGTTATGTGCTGGAAAATACAAAAGACAAAAATAAGTGTTTATCCCCAAGGTGCTTAAAACTTCCAAAGATACATAAAAGTAGATATGATTAAATTTGGGGGCTCAGATAAAAATGGGGTGAAGAATAATTTGGGATCCTGAAATGTCCTTTGGTGGATGGGGCACTGAGCTGAGACTTGGTAGAGCTATGGATACTGAGACAGAACTGAGGAGAGATAACATTCCATGGAAGGGGGGAAGCCTCTGCAAAGGTATGAATTTGGAAGATGAAATGTCCCATTTCACATTCCCATATAGGAAATAATAAGTAGGCCAATTTGACAGTAACATATAGACCATGAGGAGGATTGTGAAATCAGTACAAAAATACAGGTAGGAACTATATTATAAATGACTTAAATACTAAACAAAATTGTTTGTATTTTATCTGAGAGGAACAATCAGAGAGAACTTCATCTGGGGAGTATCATAGTCAGATTTGTGCTTTAATTTAAAGGCATTGCTATAATTATGCTGCCTCTTAACCATATATTTTTTATTGAATCCCATCTTATTTATACATATGCAAATAAAATCCCATTCCTAAATTACTTTAATTTCAAGGAACAAGAGCATATTTTGTTTTCATTTCTAATGTAGTTAATTAGAACAGTAATATTCCATTACAGTTGTGTACAATTTGTTTAGCCATTTCCCAATTGATAGGCATCTACTTTGTTTCCAACATTTAGCTACCAAGAAAAGTATTCTCATACATATTTTGAATTATATAGGAACTTCTTATTGATAGCATCCTTGGAGGATAAACCCACTAATGGAGTCTCTGGTTTAAATGGTATGGATAATTTAGTCATTTTATTGTCATAATTCCAAATTACTTTCCCAAAATGGTCACCATTCCATACCTCTAATCACAATTGTGTATTATGTACCTATCATTCCATAAATTCTCTAACACTGACTGCAGCAATTTTTTAATGTTGTAAGTTGTGCCAATTTGCAGCATTTGAGGTAAAACCAAAGAATTTAGGGGTTTAAATTTCTCTAATTATTAGTAATTTGATGCATTCTTTCATGTGATTGATTGTAAATATTTTGTAATTCTTATTTTGAAATTTGCATATGCTTTCACCTCTAATCTAGTTAGTAGTCTTATATGTACCTAGTAATAGTTTATATATCTTGTATTCCACACCCTTTTCAGAGATGTTTAATATTTTTTTTTCCTATTTTACCAATAATATTCTTTTCCTAAGTGTACTTTGGTGAAGTTTTCCATTTCAATTGGTCAAAGTTATCTATTTTATCTTTTGTAATTACTTCAATTTCTTTTTTGATTACGAATATCTTTATCTATAACTGTGTGAGGCATATGATCTTTTTGTCTTCTAATTTTTGTAAATAGTAAGTTATTTAATACTAAGGCCACATATCCATTTAAAATGTATTATGGAGCTCAGTACAAGTTGGTGATCTGTGCCTAAATTCCATCAAACTGTTTTCCAAGTTTTCTGTTACTTTTTTTTTTAATAAGGATTTTTTCCTAGAAAATGTGTTTTATACTTTATCAGATACTAGATTGTTGACCTTGATTGTTTCTGATTTTCCTTGGCTAGTATGATCTATCGATCTTTATGTTTAAACAAAAGCATGTTGGGGGAACACACTTAAAAAACAAACAAACAAAAACCTCTTACCTTCCATTTTATAGTCAATACCAGATAATGGTTCCATAGCAAAAGAGTGGTAAGGACCTAGGCACATAGGTTTAAGTGACTTGCCCAGAGTCACATAGCTAGGAAGTACTTGAGACCAAATTTGAACCCAGGGTCTCCTGTCTCTGTACCTAATTTTCTATTGCTAACTATTTGCCCCTACACTTTTGTTTTGATGGCTGCTGTTCCATAATATAATTTGAGAACTGGAAGTTCTATTCCCCCTTTGTCTCTACTTTTTTATTTTCCTTAACATTTTAGATTTTTTGTTTTTCCACATGAATTTTTTTTTTATCAAGTTCTATAACAAATCCCCTTGGTGATTTGATTGGCATAAAATTTTAAGTGTAAATGAATATTGGTAATATCATCTTTATTATATTGACATAGCATAGGAATACTAACCCAATGATTTAAATTATTTATTTCCTTGTGCATTACTTTGAGATTTAATGTATCCTAGTATTTTGTATGCTTTGGTGGGTAAATGTTTAGATATTTTATGAATTTTGTATTATTTTGGTATGGAATTTTGCTTTCTATTATTGTTTTTTGAGTTTTGTTATTATACTCTAGAAATGCTATTGATTTTTGAAGATTTATTTTGTAGTGTATAACTTTGCTGAATCTATTGTCTCAAATAATAATTTTTTTTATTGCTCTTTGATGCTTCCCTAGGATTTCCAAGTAAACCATATCATCAGGCAAATAGGGATAGCTTTAACTCCTCATTACCTATTGTTATACCTTTAATTTCTTCCGCTCATCTTGTTGTTGTTGGTATTACCAGAACTATATCTGTTTATAGTAGGATATTATTACTTTTTTTGTATGTATTAGATAATGTTCTAGTATATGTTTAATGTGCATGATGCTTACTTTTGATTTTTGTAATTTTTAATGATGTTTTTAGAGCTTTTGGATGAAAGAGTATTATATTGTGCCAAGGGAATTTAATTCATATGTTTAAATGATCATGTATTTTGTATGTTTTGATTTTTAATATATTTATGTTGATTGTTTTTCCAATGTTAAACCATTACCTCTCTTTAATAAATCTCATGGTCATAATGAATGATTTCTTAAATGAATTGCTATTGTCTGTTTGATAGTGTGTGTTTAAAACTTTTGAGTTGATGTCAATTGATGATATTGACTTTTAGTTTTCTTTCTCTGTTTTATACTTCTCTAATTTGGGTATTAGTAACATATTTGCCTCAGGGAAAAATTCTGGTAGGGTGCTATCTTCTTCAAATTTTGGAAATAATTTGTAAAGTATGAATCCTAACTCTTCTTTAAACATTTGACAGAGTTGCTTTGTGAATCTAACCAGAACCCAGAGGGTTATTGATTTTTATTTTTATTTTTCATCCGTATATTTGTTTGTTTCCCATATACTCCTTAGTAGTTCTAGAATGGTTCGATGATTTCCTTTTCTGAAAAGTGGGTTATTTATGAACTCTATCTGATTTTCAGATATGGGTATTTTATACTTTTTGAAGTTGTTCTCTCTGTGTTCTCAGTTTTATCATCAAATAACTGTGTATAATATTATGATTATTGTTTTTATAGTTTCCATTTTTACCATGACCTCCCTTTGTTCATTTGTTATCTTATTGATTTGATTCTATGCTCTCTTCTTTTAAGCAGATTAGCTAAAAGATTTATCTATTTTTTTAGTCTTTAAAGGAACCACATTTTAATTTTATTTGTCATTTCTATTTCTTTTCCCCTAATTTTTAGTACCATATTAGCCCAAACATAGTGCAATGTTTTTTTCTCCAATATGTATCTTTGAAAGTCACATTCGTATCATATTTGAGCACTTCCAGCTTTGAAACTATAAATTGTGTATTGGACACTTCAGCATATGTAAAAAGCATGGCTATCTCCTGGGATAGATGGGGATATTCCATCAAATGTCACCATTAATACTAAAGGATTCAATCAGTGTTGATGAAAATTACTGGAAATGAGAAAACTAGAATGACTGTGATGCTTACAGACATAGCTGATGGGCGAAAACTGACTCTTTATGTAATTTTAAGGTGTAAAACATTGCCTAAGGAAAAGTTACCATCAGGAGTGTCCTTTCCTGTTCAGGAAAAGGGATGAATGAAGAACTTCTGTTAGATTGGTTGGGAATAGTTTGGCGTGGCATCTGGGGGCATTATTGCCTCAGAGGAATGCCTTTACTCTACACATTCAAGAGTCACCTGACTGAAAATGTGAAGATGAGAACTGCTGAAATGTTCATGGATCTAGTTGTTATTCCAGGAGGATTGATGTCGCAGTTACAAATGTTAGATATAGTAATTAAGAAGCCATTCAAAGCTCATTTGAGGAAAGAATATAAAGAGTGGATGATGGCCAGAAACCATGAATTTACTCCATTGGGAAAAATAAAGAAACCATCGGGCACTGTATTAGGGAACTGGATCAAAGCTGCTTGGGACAAAATCTCCCTCGATTCCATCATGGTTGGATTTTTAAAATGTTGTAAATCAAACAGTATGGATGGTAGTGAAGATAGTGTTTTGTGGGAAGAAGAGAGTGATGGCGATGATTTGAATGATGTTTCCACTTCAGGAAATAAGGAAATAGAAGAGGAAAGAGGACATAAATAAATATTGGAAGGTAGTTTCTCACAAGTATCTATAAAAGTAACACATATTTAATAAAAGTGTTGGCATTAAAACTCCTTTAACTTGTTTTTAGGACCCTGAAAAAACTTTGAATATAAAGTGTCTACATTATTCATGAGTTAAGAGAAAGTTGTAATTTAAAAGGAGAAAATAAAATGAGTATTTCCTCTTTCTGAGTTACCCTTCAAAATATTCTGGATCTCACTATATATGGGGACCTTATTATGTTCAGGCTAATACGGAATAGCCTCTTTTTGTTCATTTTAGGGTTTTTTATTTGTGACTTTCTATTTTTAAATGCATGTTCAATTTATTATATATTTTTGAAAATTGTTGTTAGTGTTTGTTTGTAAGGGTATGATTTTTCCTTTGAGGACTATTTTACCTGATTCTGAGAAATTTTTTATGTATTATAACATCACCATTTTCTTTTACATTATTGATTATTCTATGATTTGTTCATACTCATTTAATATTTCATAGTTAAGTTCCTATTTAGGTGTGTACATGCCTTTTTTGCTCACTGAAAAATGAATATATAATCAACAAAGAATATATTAAATATTTCTGTGTTTTTATATTTGTTGGCAATATATCTCTGCCCTTTATTGTAAAAGTTCCATGTGGTGCCAAGAAATGATATTCTTTTGCTGTCTCATTTGGAAGATACCATAAGTCTTCGAAGTAATTTCTCATAAATTTGTTTAATTCCATATTTTCCTTTTTGTTTATCCTTCTGTTAGTCTTTTCCAAAACTAAGAGGAATATTTAAATCTCTTGTCACTATGATATCATTATCTATTTCATCATGTATTTCAGAAAATATGCCCTTTATGAATTTGGACACTAAGTCATTTGGAACATGGGATTTTATTACTGATATTAATTAATCTGTAGTTAAGGGTTCTTTTTTAATATCATATTTTCCTGGTTTGTTGCTTTTGTTATTTTTTTGAATATTTGTTTTTACTTTTTTTGATAGCATGAAGCAACTCCTTCTTTTGGGATTCATTTGATTCATAGAATTTTTTTTAACCATCATGTAGACTTTCAAACACTTAGGAAAAGAACTAAAGGGATACTCAAAGTTATGCAATGATAAGGACAGTTGGGTGGCACAATAGATAAAATATAAACCTTGGAATCAGGAAAACTAGGTTTCTGAGTTTAACCTTGACCTCAGACATTTACTGTGTGACCCTGGACAAGTCACTTAACCCTGTTTACCTCACTTTCCTCATCTATAAAAAAAGCTGCAGAATGGGTTGACAAAGCATTCCAGTCACAAAGAATCATGTGTAATAGAAAATGAATGAACAACAACAAATCACAATGATAAACCAGTAAAGAAGACTGAGAAGGAGCTATAGGGAAGGAGAAAAGTAAAAAGGGAATGGTATTAATAAGTCGCAGAGAATAGTCATCTCTACAGAGAGAATGACAATACAACTGTTGCAGGTAGAAGCATTAGGACTAAGGAAATGCCCTTAAATCTGACATTATCCCTCCTCTCTACGCCCTCTCTGTCTCCTAAATTTACTATTATAATTAATTGTATCACCACACTCCGAGGTCCCTAGTCCAGCAAACTAAGTTCCATTCTTAATCCTCTCTATCCCTCACCCTCAGCCTCACCTCATATCCCATTTATGGTCTAGACCTAACCATTTCACCATCGTGACAACTCTTGAATGTGTTTCTTTCTACACTGAAATATTTCCACAATCCAAATACAGATTCTCATCAGCTCATGCTTGGACTATTGTGTCTTCCTTCCTCAATTCTCTCTCCATTCTAATTAGGCTTCCATTAAGTTACTAAAGTGGTTTTCCTAAAGTAGCTATCCAACCAAGTCACTCTTCCAATCAACAAATTCCTATCAGTTTTAATCAAATACAAAATCCTCTTTTTGGCTTTCAAAGCCCTTTACAACCTACCTCAGACCCCCTTCCAATCTTTTTATACTTAATTATCTTCTACCAGTAATGCTAGCCTCCTTGTTACTCCAGGCACAATATATTCCATTTTTTAGCTGCATACATTTTCACTGATTGTTCTCCATGCATGGAATATTCTCCATTCTAAATTCTTCTTTGCTTCCTTGGCTTCCTTTATTCTCCAGCTAAAATACTATCTCCTAAAGGAAATTTTCTTTTAGTTCTAATGCCTTCCTTTTGAGTTCTAATGCCTTCTCTCTTCTGTTTCCTATTTATTATGTATACTGTTCCTCTGTACATATTTATTTACTTATTATCTTCCCTTTGGATTGTAAGTTCCTTAAAGGCAGTGTCTGCCTTTTACCCTCTTTTAGTATCCCAATGTTTAATTAAGTGCCTGGCAAAAATAAATGATTAATAAATGATTCTTGATTGACTGATTATTAGTACTTTTTTATAGAACTTTTTCAGTTGAGTGATGAGGTCAGAATTCTAATTGTTAACATTCAAAAGGTAAAGAAAAGGAAAGATAGAGGATAATTGAGCCAGTGATAATGAACAGTATAAAAAAGTAGTGTTGCTCAAAATTTTCTTTGTTCTTTTTAAAATTTTTCTCTAATCTTTGGATTGAAAAGGGATAAAACAAAAATAACAAAAATTGAGGAGACTCTCAAGATAAATGAAGAGATAATAAAAATATACCTAGTTGCCTTTTGAGTTTCAAGTCTCAAGACCTAGACTAACAAAATTCCAAAGCAATGAAATAATTGCACATGTTCATCCTGAGCCACTATCAATAACCTTTGAGTGACTATGGAAAGCAAAAAAGATTCTCCAGAGTAGGTAAAGGCTAGAGGTTCTCACAGAGAACCAGGTCAAGAACAAATCAAGAGAGACTAGCTTCATTCTACTTTTTGGTAGTTAACACATTGGTAGAATGAGGAAATATTTATCTTTATTCACGTATTCAGATATTTCAGCAATAATTTGACAAATTTCCTTCTTGCTCTTCTTGCATGGAAAGATAAAAAAAATTTAATCAGGATACTAATTTAGATTGATCCAGAACTAGTTGAATAATTGGACATTAGGAATATTCCTTAATTATTTAAATTTGAATTACAAGGAGGTCTCCACTGTAATGCCTGTCTTTTGCCTTTAAAATATTGACAATTTAAAATATTTTACCAGTGTTTTGGATACACAGATTGCATGTTTAACAAATTTCGAGATGTCAAGAGTTTAAAGAGATAACTAACACATTGAATGACAAAGATAAGATTCAAAGAGATATTGAAAAGATAATATATTATTCCAGAGCTAATACCTAGAATTTAATCACAAATAAATATAAATTCTTTAAATTTAACTAAAAATTTTACTTCTCAAGCATGAAATGGGAGACACATGACTAAACAGCATATTATATGGGGGGGGGGAGAATGGAGGTTTTTTGGTCTTTATGCTCAAGTTAACTGTAATATGACAGCTAAAAAATTTTACTATTTTAGACTGCATGAAAAAAGGGCATAAAATCTGGTACTAAGTAGCAGTTGTTTCTTGGTCAGAACACATTTGAAATATTGTGTTCAGCTGTCATCATCACACTTTAGGACCCTTATATCAAGCCTTTAGAGGCTCCAAAGGAGAAAAACAAGGTTGGTGAAGGACCTGGAGTCATGCCATATGTAATAAAGGGGTTGTTTATGTGGGGAGAAAGGAGAGAGAGAGAGAGAGAGAATGGAATCTTCCCATCCTCAAGACAAGAACAAAGGGAGGAGGAGTTGATGTTGGTTTTGGATCTAGACGTAGAAGGAGGGTGAATTTGTTCTTTCTCTCTTTCAGTCCTCTTTAGTTATGGCTCCTCACTAAGTCAAAATGTTCACTCCCCACTGTTTGGCTCTTTCTAAATAGCAAACTTCTTATTCTAGGGAGACAGAAATCACTTCTCTCTCCCCTCAGCTATAACTGCCCTTCACTCAGTTTTGAGTCAGTTAGAGTTTGGTAACACATTTATTCTAAACAACATAGATGAAGGGTATGGTTCAAATGGATTTTTATATTGGGGTCAAGAGGGAAGAGGAAAAAGGGATCCCTAACTAGCTAAACTATTCCCCCCAGTTTTAGGCAAACCAGGTTTGATGGCCTGAGCCCCTGAGAGATTCAGAGTGTTGAACCCTGGCTTTTAGCACCACATACCAGGTGTCCCCAAGTTCAGGGTAAAGGGAGCTTGTGATAAGTCTTCTTGTGTACTCCTTTTCTCTCCAATTCTCTGTTCACTCATTAATTTGGTTTTAAAATCTTTCCTTTTCCCAAATATCTGACATGTATACTATTCTGTGTTCACCTAATTTACTTATAGTTTCCTTCTTTATGTTCTAGTCATTCATCCATTCTGAGTTTATCTAGGTGTAGGGTGTGAGATGTTGATCAAAACCTCATCTCTTCCATACTATCTTCCAATTTTCCCAGAATTTTTTTATCAAATAGTGGGTTTTGGTCCCCAAAACTGGGATCTTTGGGATTATCATAGACTGTCTTGCTGAGGTCACTTACCCCAAGTCTATTCCACTGACCCTTCTTTCTGTCTCTTAGCCAGTACCAAATTGTTTTGATGACCATTGCTTTATAGTATAGTTTGAGATCTGGGACTGCAAGGCCTCCTTCCTCTGTATTTTATTTTTCATTATTTCCCTAGATATCCTTGACCTTTTGTATTTCCAAATGAACTTTGTTATGTTTTTTTTTTTTTTCTAATTCAATAAGAAAGTTTTTTGGTAGTTCGATGGGTATGGCACTAAATAAGAAAATAAGTTTGGGTACGGTGGTAATTTTTATTATGTTAGCTCATCCTACCCATGAGAAGTTAATGTTTTTCCACTTGTTTAGATCCAGTTTTAATTGTGTGGAAAGTGTTTTGTAGTGGTGTTCAGATAGTTCCTGTGTTTGTCTCTGCAGATAGATGCCTAACTATTTTATATTATCCACCTTAATTTTAAGTGGAATTTCTCTTTCCTATTCTTGCTGCTGAGATGTGTTGGAGATATTTAGAAATGCTGATGACTTATGTGGGTTTATTTTGTATCCTGAAACTTTGCTAAAGTTGGTGATTGTATCCACTAGCTTTTTAGTTGATTCACTAGGATTCTTTAAGTAGACAATCATATCATCTGCAAAGAGTGATAGCTTGGTCTCCTCATTGTCTATTTTAATATCTTCAATTTCTTTTCTTCATCTAATTGCTACTGCTAGTGTTTCTAGAACACTGTTAAATAATAGAGGTGATAATGGGCATTCGTGTTTCACTCCTGATCTTATTAGGAATGCATCTAGTTTATCCCCATTGCAGATGATGTTTGATGATGGTTTTAGACAAATACTGTTTATTATTTTTAGAAAAGGACTTTCTATTCCTGTGCTTTCTAGTGTTTTCAATAAGAATGAGTGTTGTCTTTTGTCAAAGACTTTTTCTGCATCTATTGAGATAATCATGTGATTTTTGTTGGTTTGCTTGTTAATATGGTCAAATATGTGGATGGTTTTCCTAATATTAAACCATCCTTGCAATCCTAGTATAAATCCTATCTGATCATAATGAATAACCCTCATGATGACTTGCTGGAGTCTTTTTTGATAGTATCCTATTTAAGATTTTTGCATCTATATTCATTAAGGAGATTGGTCTTTAGTTTTCTTTCTCTGTTTTTGATGTGCCTGGTTTTGAGATCAGTATCATATTTGGGTCATAAAAGGAATTTGGTAGAATTCCCTCTTTGCTTATTATGACAAATAGTTTGTATAATATTGAGATTAATTGTTCTATGAATGTTTGATAGAATTCACTTGTGAATTCATTAGGCTCTGGTGATTTTTTCTTAGGGAGTTCTTTGATGGCTTATTCAATTTCTTTTTCTGATATGGGATTATTGAAGAATTCTATTTCTTCATCTGTTAGTCTAGCCAATTTATATTGTTGTAAATATTCATCTATATCACCTAGATTGCTATATTTGTTGCCATATAATTTGGCTAAATAGTTTTTAATGATTGCCTTAATTTCCTCTTCATTGAAGATGAGGTCTCCCTTTTCATCAATGATACTGTTAATTTGGTTTTCTCCTTTCCTTTTTTTATTAGATTGATTAGTACTTTATTTTTTTTTCAAAATACCACCTTCTAGTCTTATTTATTAGTTTAATAGTTCTTTCACCTTTGATTTTATTAATTTCTCCCTTAATTTTTAGGATCTCTAATTTAGTTTTCATCTGGGGATTTTTGATTTGTTTGCTTTCAAGTTTTTTGATTTGCATATCCAATGCACTGACCTCTGCCCTCTCTAATTGGTTAATATATGAACTCAAGGATATAAATTTCCCCCTTTGGACTGCTTTGGCTGCATCCCATAGATTTTGAAAGGATGTCTCATCATTGTCATTTTCTTCAATGAAATTATTAATTGTTTCTATGATTTTTCCTCTAACTAACCATATTTTGTAGAATCATATAATTTAATTTCCAATTAATTTTTATTTAGCAACCAAGGAATGTATACACCCCACTTAAGGATTAAATGTGAGGAGGATAGCCCATGACCACATGAGCTATCATGTGACAAATCAGAAACAACTGACAGACCCCCTGTACTGCCCTAAGTCAAGCTTAAACTACTATTGGTACATGTGAGACACTGGAAGTGATGTAATGAATGGTCTATATATTTTGTGTCATTTCCTCTCTCATGCTCTCTCACAGAGATGTTGCTCTCTGTCACTTGTGTGGCTTGCAGCAGCCTGGTTTGCATCTTGGTTTTTGGCATTTGTGGCTGACTGGTTTGGTGACTGGGAGAAGTTCTTAGTGTGCTTGTTGAGTGGTTTAGGCTGATTCCATTTTCCTTTACCTCCTAAAAAGCTATCCTCCTAGGAGACCCCTCATCTTGGAGGAGGCCTCGTGACTGGTAGCTGAGCTAGATTAAGAAGGCCCCTAGGTCAAGGCCTCTGAACTCCTGGCTGTCTCAGTGTGGGCTGGAACAGTTTAAATTATCTTTCTTCTCTGCCTCTTCTTCTTAATTTCTTCCCTCTATTGTAATTAAACCACCATTAAAAATCCCAAACTAACTTGAGCATTTTATTGGGATTGAATTAATCCCTGGCTACCACTAGTATAATATATTCAGTCAATAACAACTAAAATTTACCCCTTACACTAGTATAGTTTTACTATCTATTTCCTCCTTCCACTCCACTAGTTTCTCCTTTAGAAATTTGGATGCTATACCATTTGGTGCATTCATGTGGATTACTGATATTTCCTCATTGTCTATACTGTCTTTTATCAGGATATAGTTACCTTCCCCTATCCCCTTTAATCAGATCTATTTTTACTTTGGCTTCGTCAGATATCATGATTGCAACTCCTGCCTTCTTTCTATCATTTGAGGCCCAATAGATTTTGCTCCAACCTTTAATTCTAACCTTGTGAGTGTCTACCCACCTCAAGTGCGTTTCTTGCAGAAAACATATGGTAGGATTTTGATTTCTAATCCACTCTCCTATTTGTTTTCATTTTATAGGTGAGTTCATCCCATTCACACTCAAAGTTATGATTGCCATTTGTGTATTCTCCAACATTTTGATATTCTCTCCTAGTTTTGTCCTTTCTTCTTTTGCTATTTCCTTTATAAACTAGTGGTTTGCTTTTAATCAGTCCCCCTAATCCCTGCACTTAATAAGCTTTCTTTTCTGAACTCCCATTTTGTTCCCTTCTTACTTTTTCAGGCTCTGTTAAATTTCCTCCCCCATCTCTTTCCCTCCCTTTATGTACTCCCTGCCTCCTACCCCACCTTAATTTTCCCTTCTTACTTTCCCTCTAGGGTAAGATAGAATTCAATACCCCAATGCATCCTGATGCTCTTCCCTCTCAGAATTGATTTCACTAAGAGTAAGGTTTAAGTATTACCTACTAGCACTCTCTTCCTCTCCTTATGAGAGTATTCTTCCCCTCACTTTCCCATATGTATCTTTGTGTGATAAAGATTATCCTATTTAGTTTATTTCTTCAAGTATCTTTTGGTGCCATCTTCTATTCCCCCCTCCCTTTTTCTTTTTCTTTTTTTTTCATATCATCTCATAGCACTTTTTACCCCAATCTCTTCCTGTGAATAATTCCTCTAATTACTATAATAGTGAATATAATTTTTGAGGGTTACAATTAACATTTCCCCATATGCTAATATAAATTATTTGATCTTATTGAAGCCCTTAAAGAAGAAAGTTTGAATTAAAAACTTTTTCCCCTTTTCTCTGCCTTTCTTATTTACCTTTTCATGTTTCTTTTGATCCTTGTGTTTGGATATCAAACTTTCCACTTAGTTCCTGTCTTTTCTTTACAAATACTTGGAAACTGTCTATTTGTTGAATGACCATACTTTCCCCTGGAAGTATATAGTCAGTTTTCATGGATATGTGATCCTTCCTTGAAGACCCAATTCTCTTTCCTCTCTGAATATCATATTCCAAGCCTTGTATTCCTTTAGTGTGGAAGCTGCCAGATTTTGTGTAATCCTGACTGGTGTTCCTTGATATCTGCATTGTCTCTTTTTGGATTCTTGTAAAATTTTCTCCTTAGCTTGGAAGCTCTTGTCTTTCCTTCTCCCTCTATGACCCCCTTCCTCCCTTCAACCTTCCTCTTGCCTCCCCCACCCCTTTTTGGTGATTCTTTTTCTGGTTATCTAAATCAATCAGGATGAATGTATGATGTTCAGTGAAACTACTTCTCTCTTCTTTATATTAAATATGCGGGTTTATTTGGGGAATACAGGAAAAGATAGAGAATGGAGGTAAGAGGCTTACGGATCTCCCTATACTACAGGTTGGCCTTAGGTTGGAGGAAATTGATAGAAATGATTGATAAGTCTGGCAGTTCAGTCACTCTCATAAACAGAGAATGCACAAGAGATTACCCAAGACCAATAGATAAATCAGCTCCTCCTTCCCTGGTATATGACAACCAGCAGAAGTCATGTCCAGAGTTCAGACAGCAGTTGACTTTTTTTTTTCAATTGTTTCCCAATAACCTTCCAAATGGAACCTTGGTTTGCTTGACAGGTCATCACTCAGACACTGCTTCTTATCTTGCTGTATGCCTTTCCCAATTCCTTTTTCATGAGGGAGTATAATCCAAATTGACAATAGGGTGGAGAATAAAGGATTAATGGAGACACGTTGGACTGGTTGGACCTCTTCTTTAGAGATTCAACTTACCCTATTGACAACATTGATTTAGCATTTACTTTGGGACAGCTGTTGGAGATACAAAGAAAATGGGATAGCCTTGGAGAAACTTACATTGTCATGGAAATAAGGGGTGGTATGTTTCAAATATTTAAATGTATATTCTGTGAAAGACTGATTAGATTTTTTTTCTTCCTACCTAGCTCTGGGGGTTTGAAGTAGGATTATGGGGAAGAAGTTACAGTGGGGTAAAATTAAATTTGATGAAAGGAACAATTTACTAATTATTAAAGCTATTCAGAAGGGTGATAAGATTTCCTTTAGAGGTAGTAAGTTTCTCCTCAATGAGAATATTAAAATGCAGGATAGAAAACTTAGGTCTAATTGATTTAAAAATAATCTTGACCCTTATTTTCCATTTTAGAATTGTATTGATTCCAAGGCAAGGGACTTGGCCAGGTTCACATAGCTAGGAAGTATCTGAACCCACATTTGACTAGGATCTTCTGTCTCCAGGCATGGTTCTCTATCCTCTGAATTACCTATTCAGTTCTTCAGTTCTATTTTAAAGTGAATTCTCATTCAGATATAATTTGGACTAAATGGTCAACTAGGAGCAACAAGTCTGACTAGAAATTTGCATGCAATTAAATAAGCAGGTATTTATTATCCAGGTACTTATAATGTGTTGGAGACATAGGTCTTAGGGTTGTAAATTTAAAAAAAGAAACAATTCATAATCTCAAGCAATTAAAATTCTATTGTGGGAAAATACATGCACATACATAAGTATAAGGTTTAGAACCCCTTACCACTGTGTCAACTGAAAAAGTTATAGAAGGCCAAGAGTGTGATCACAAGCTCCTTAAATTCACTAACCCAGAAGCAACAGAAATGAACTCATGAGAATAAGATAGTTCAAAGCTAATCACAGTCCTGTAGGAGGATCCTTTTTGGCCCCACTAAGGCCACCACAGCTCCTAGAAAGCCTGGCCATTCTGAGTCATGACGTAGAGGAGACTGGCCTGGATGTTGTCCCTGATAGAGCAGGATATGAAGTGCTGGGGGTTGGAGGTGGAGCTGACCTTCAGCAGTACTGGCAAGGGTAGTAGAGTCACTACTCTGTTTATAATGAAGACATAGGAAAAAGACTTCCTGGAGCCCAGAATGAATCTTTAAAAAGTAGCTATAAGAGCTCATAATGAAACAGGCCTCACCATTTATAGACACCTCAAAATAATAACAGGATATTTACTGCATTAGAAATCATTATATGGGGGGTTAGCTAGGTGGTTCAGTGGATTAAGAGCCAGGCCCAGAGATGGGAGGTCCTGGGTTCATATTCTGTCCTCAGGGCAAGACACTTAATCCTTATTGACTAACACTTACTATTCTTCTGCCTTAGAATCAATATGTATTGAATCTAAGACAGAAGGTAAGGGTTTGAAAAAAATTATTTGTTATATGGAAATTAGGAGAAAAGTTAAAAATATATTGAAGAAAATTATATTTAGGATTTTTTAACAGTCTTAAAATTTATTATTAAATTTATATATATATATATATATATATATTCACATATAATTATATATCTGATATATAATTTAATGTTATTTTAATTTAAAAATAAATTTAATTTAAAAATTTAATTAAATTAATAAATTAAAATTATACTTGCTATTTACCAATATTATGAGAAAAACAAAGATTCAAGCAAAGGCCTGAATGTATAGGTTTTGTTCCTTCTTGGTTATTGTAGTATATCCTTTATTCCATTTTCAGTGGGTTGGGGATTTGCACTGGGAGATATATCATCAGCAGCTCTCCATCAATATCTTCTAGGAGTGAGTGACTGTGTCTCAAACCTTTTAAAGATTTAGGGGGAGTGATGGTGACTTAGTAGCAGGGAAAGCTAAACCATTCTGATAATCCTTACAAACCAACTTTTAAAAATTATCTTAGAACTACAGAAATAAAAATAAAATAGCAATATGGTGCAAAGGGGCCCTTCCACTAAACACAATTGGAAAGGTAGGCATAGAGAATTAATTTTCACAGGGCAATTGAGAACTAGAAGCAAAACTGCACACAGAGGAGTACTGGCCAATCACCCAGCCCCACAATGTGCCAGGTTCCAAATCTGGGTATAGGTCAGTGATGGGCAACCTTTTGATGTTGGTGTATCAAAATTTGCCAAAAAAAACAAGCATAAGTTAGGTATTGTTTCACTTCGAGAAAAACAACAACAACACATAATTTCACGATATTTATAGTTTAAATGACAAAAATGTATAATTATAATATATAATTGTATTTAATAAACCAAAAATTAATTATTTAACTTACATGCTTAATGTTTTGATATTATTTAACTTGTGTGGGGTGCCATGAACTAAAACACGTGAGGGGGTGGAGGAATTCCTTAACTAAGCTTCCTATTAGTGACTTTTTTGTTGCTGAATTTCATTGGCTAAATCTTCACTTGAAGGTTGGTATTTTGTACACTTTAAGCCCAAGCAAGTACTACCTACTTCATCTGTCATTGTGGTTTTTTTGTTGGTTTTGATATTATTTAGCTCTGAGAATAAAGTCTCACAAAAGTACTTGGAAGGAAAAAATTGTGCCTAAAGCCATTGCTATAGTTTTCAGGGTGCTAAAAGTGTCTGGTGATCAGTTCTAGACACTCCTCCATGCACATGGGCCAGAACCCTGCCCAATCTTCTGGTGACCTGGCCCCACCCCACCCATTCCCGGCCAGCTGGCTTGGGGGTTCCTCTAGAGCAGCAGCTGCCACCACCAGCCTGCCTGCCCACACAAAGTCCTCCTCCCTGCCCCTGTGGGAGCCCCACACACCCCAGCCACCTGGCATGAGGTGTCCTGCCTCTCTCCCCTGCCCTCATGGCCAGCACTGAGAGTAGTCCTCCTCTCCAGGCTATGCAGGGACATGGCCACAGCCATGACTATGAGCTTGCAGCTCCCAGGTCCTGAGGCTCACTGAACCTGCATGAAGACACATTTCATCAAAAATGGCTACTTGTGTCAATGCTGACACATATGTCATAGGTTCACCATCACAGGTATAGACCAACATTGGCATCATAAGACCTAGAATATATCAACAAAAGAACACATAAGACCCACCACTTGATGTCCCAGTCCCTGGAACCAGCACTGCCATGGTAAAGACCTAAACCCAAAGCAAAATAGCTCCCAGTGCAGAGTCCTAAAAACAACAGTAGAGGAGACAGTATTATCAGCTTTCAGAATTCCCAGTCCACAAGCTAAAGAAGGCTGAGAAAATGATAAAATAGCAAAAGAAATTCCTAACACTAAAAAATTTCTATGGTGACAAAGAGTAAAGCACAGAATCAAAGGAAGGTGTTTAAATCTAAGTTATCACATGCAAAACTTCAAAGAAAAATGGAAATTGGTCTTAAGCACTAGAATAACTCAAAATGGAATTCAAAAATCAAATAAAATAGGTCAATGAGAAATAGGGAAAAGAAATGAAACTAATGGAAAAAGAAATAACAGTTTAAAAAGCAAAAGTAGTTAATTGGAAAAAGAAGCACAAAAATCCAATTAAGAAAAGGAGGATCAGAAAGTCATAGAAGAAATTCATTCTTTAAAAATTAGAATTGGGCAAATAAAAGATATTACCTTCAAGAGACATCAAGAACCATTAAAACAAAATCAAAATAATGAAAAAATAGAAGAAAATATGAAGTTTCTCATTGAAAAAAATAACTGACCTGGAAAATAGATGCAGGAGAGACAATTCAAGAATTATTGAACTACCTAAAGTATAGAATAAAAAAAAGCCTAGACATCATATTGAAAGGAAAAAAAAAAGTTTAAGAAAACTGCCCTGATGTTCTTGAACAAGATGTTAAAATAGAAATTAAAAGAATCCACTGATCACTTCTTCCAATAAATCCTCAAATAACAACTCCCAGGAATGCTATAGACATGTTCAAGAACTTCCAGGTCAAGAAGGGAATACTACAAATAGCCAGAAAGAAACAATTCAAGGTGCCACAGCAGGATTACACAGAATCTGGCAGCTTCTACATTGAAGATAAAAGAATAAAAAGGTAAATAAGAAAGACAAAACATTTAAGACTTTTATGAAGTCAAATTGGTTATGTTCCTATAAGGAAATATGATAAATGTAACTCTTAAAATTGCTATCTTCTTTTTTCTTTATATTATCCTTCTTTTTTTTTTTTGAACATTATTTTATGTGGTTGTTTTCATACATTATTCACTGGAAACAAAGATCATTTTCTTTTTCCCCCCTCCCTCCTCCTCCCCCCCCCCCCCCCCCCCGCCTTTCCCTCTCCCATAGCGGACATATGATTCCACTGGTTATCACATGTGTTCTTGACTCGAACCCATTTCCCTGTTGTTGGAATTTGCATTATAGTGTTCATTTAGAGTCTCTCCTCAGGCTTATCTCCTCCAACCCTGTAGTCAAGCAGTTGCTTTTCATCGGTGTTTTTAGTCCCACAGTTTATCCTCTGCTTGTGGGTAGTATTTTTTTTTAGATCCCTGCAGATTGTTCAGGGAAACTGCATTGATACTAATGGAGAAGTCCATCACCTTCGATTGTACCACAATGTATCAGTCTCTGTGTATAATGTTTTCCTGGTTCTGTTCCTTTCGCTCTGCATCACTTCCTGGAGGTTGTTCCAGTCTCCATGGAATTCCTCCACTTTATAATTCCTTTTAGCACAATAGTATTCCATCACCAACATATACCACAATTTGTTCAGCCATTCTCCAATTGAAGGGCATCCCCTCATTTTCCAATTTTTGGCCACCACAAAGAGCGCAGCTATGAATATTTTTGTTCAAGTCTTTTTGTCCATTATCTCTTTGGGGTACAAGCCCAGCAGTGCTATGGCTGGATCAAAGGGCAGACATTCTTTTATCGCCCTTTGGGTATAGTTCCAAATTGCCCTCCAGAATGGTTGGATCAATTCACAACTCCACCAGCAATGAATTAATGTCCCCACTTTGCCACATCCCCTCCAGCATTCATTACTTTGCATAGCTGTCATGTTAGCCAATCTGCTAGGTGTGAGGTGATACCTCAGAGTTGTTTTGATTTGCATCTCTCTGATTATAAGAGATGTAGAGCACTTTTTCATGTGCTTATTAATAGTTCTGATTTCTTTGGCTGAGAACTGCCTGTTCATGTCCCTTGCCCATTTGTCAATTGGAGAATGGCTTGATTTTTTGTACAATTGATTTAGTTCTTTATAAATTTGAGTAATTAAACCTTTGTCAGAGGTTTTTATGAAGATTGTTTCCCAATTTGTTGCTACCCTTCTGATTTTGGTTACATTGGTTTTGTTTGTACAAAAACTTTTTAATTTGATGTAATCCAGATTATTTATTTTGCATTTTGTAACTCTTTCTAATTCTTGCTTGGTTTTGAAGTATTTCCCTTCCCAAAGGTCTGACATGTATACTATTCTGTGTTCGCCTAATTTTCTTATAGTTTCCTTCTTTATGTTCAAGTCATTCACCCATTTTGAATTTATCTTGGTGTAGGGGGTGAGGTGTTGATCTAAGCCTAATCTTTCCCATACTGTCCTCCAATTTTCCCAGCAGTTTTTATGAAATAGTGGATTTTTGTCCCAAAAGCTGGGATCTTTGGGTTTGTCATATACTGTCTTGCTGAGGTTGCTTGCCCCCAGTCTATTCCACTGATCCTCCTTTCTGTCTCTTAGCCAGTACCAAATTGTTTTGATGACCGCTGCTTTGTAATATAGTCTGAGATCTGGGACGGCAAGACCCCCTTCCTTTGTATTTTTTTTCATTATTTCCCTGGATATCCTTGATCTTTTGTTCTTCCAAATGAACTTTGTTATAGTTTTTTCTAAATCAGTAAAAAAAAAATTTTGGAAGTTCCATGGGTATGGCACTAAGTAGATAGATGAGTTTGGGTAGGATGGTCATTTTTATTATATTGGCTCGTCCTACCCATGAGCAGTTAATGTTCTTCCAATTGTTCAAGTCTAGTTTTAGTTGTGTGGAAAGTGCTTTGTAGTTGAAATTGCTATCTTTATCATATTATTTATGTATGTGTACATAGACAGTATGGTAGTAATCTGTTATAGATGTTTAAAAAAATTCTAGGGGTGAAAAAGAGAATTATATTAAGAGAAATGGAAATAGAGAAGTAAAATGTGGTGAATTATGTCACATAAAGAGATCCAGGGGTTGAATTCTATTATAGTGGAGGGGAGAATGAGGTTGATGACAGGTAATACTTAAAATTTACTCTCATTGGAATTGGCTCAGAGAGGGAAGAACAGCTGTATTCACTTGGGTATAGAGTCCTATCTTATCTTATAAAGAAGTAGAAGGGAAATAAAAAAGAGTATGGAGGGCATAAGCATAAAATATGGGAGGAAGAAATTGGAAATTGGAGGGTGATGGTTAAAAGACCTATAGAGAAGTAGGAGAGAAATCAGAAAAGTGGTGGTGGCAAGGGGAGAATATAATGGAGGTGGAATTGGGGGAGTGATTAAAAGCAAAATACTTGTGTGTGGTGGAAAGAGCAAAAGGATAAAGGGCAGATTTAAAAGAGGAAATCAAGATATAGGGGAATACACAGATGGTAATCATAACTGTGAAGGTAAATGGGATTAACTCACCCATAAAAATACCATAAGATGTTTATAAGAAACAGATTTGAGGCAGGTAAAGACAAACAGAGTAAATGTAAGAGTGTGGAACAGAATCTATTGTGTTTCAAATGAGATAAAAAAAAGCAAGAGTAGCCATCAATCTCAGACAAAGCTAAAGCAAAAGTAGATCAGATTAAAAGAGATAAGGAAGGTAATTACATCTTGATAAAAGATATTATAGACAACAAAGAGATATCAGAACTCAACATATATTCAGTAAAAATGTATAGCATCCCTATTTTTAAAGGGGAAAGTAAGGAGTTTAAAAAGGAAATAGGTAGTAAAACTATACTAGTAGGGGACCTCAACCTAACTCTAATAGATCTAGATAAATCTAACAAAAATAAACAAGAAAGAAGTAAGAGAAGTAAATGAACTTTTAGAAAAATTAGATTTAATAGATATATGGAGAATTTTAGAAGAAAAAGACATTAAAGGAATTAAAGTAGCCAATAAGGAAACTAAATTATCACTCTTTGCAGATAATATGGTAGTATACTAAGAGAATCATAGAAAATCAACTTAAAAACTATTTGAAATAATTAATCACTTTAGCAAAATTCTGGGATACCAAAATAAACCCACACAAATCATCAGTGTATCTGTATATTTCAAAGAATACTAAGGAGTAAGAGTTAGAGAGAGAAACCCCACTTAAAATCACTACACAAATTTCTCTATCAAAAGTATCATTTCTCAAATAGATAAAGTATGAAGTGAAATTTATAAGAATCAAAGTCATTTCCCAATTGATAAAGGGTCATAGTATATGAATAATCAGGTTTCACATGAAGAAATCAAAACAATCAATGATCATATGAAAAAATGTTCTAAATCATTCTTGATTAGAAAAATGCTTATTAAAACTATTCTGATATACAACCTCATAACTCTCAGATTAGCCAGTAAAAGTAACAGTAAAGGAGAATGATAATTGTTGGAGGGGATATGACACAATTGGGGCATATGAATTGCTGATGTTGTCAACTGATCCAACCATTCTGGAGGGCATTTTGGAACTATGCCCAAAGGGCTACAGATGAATGTATATCCAGTAATACTCCTACTGGTTCTGTACCCAAAAGAGATTTTTTTAAAAATAGGAAAGGACTTGTTTTTACAAAAATATTTGTAGCTGCTCTTTTTATGGTGGAAAAGAATTAGAAACTAAAGGGATGCCCCTCAATTAGGAAATGGCTGAACAAACTTGGGTTTATGATGGTGATGGAATACTATTGCCCTATAAGGAATGATGAACAGGATAATTTCAGAAAGAGCTGGAAAGACCTCCATAAACTGATGCAGAGTAAAATAAGCAGAACCAGGAAGTCATTATATACAATTAAGGCAATACTGTGAAACGATCAAATGTGATAGACTTTGTTATAAATACAATAAAATAATACATAGATTTTGTACAATTTTGTACAATTTTGAAGACTTATGAAAAAGAATGGTATCCACAGGAGGGAAAAAAACTGTTGGAGAATAAATGCAGATGAAAACATATATTTGGTATATGTTTAAGGTTTTTTTTTTCCTATAAGGTTATTCACTTACAAAAATGAATTATATGGAAATATGTTTTGTGTGATAATATATGTACAACCTAGATTAAATTGCTTGTCAACTCCAGGAGAGGGAAGGAAAGAGGGGAGAGAGAGAATATGGATTATATGATTTTGGGAAACTTATGTGGAAATTTTTTATTAAAATTGAACAAATAATAACACAAAACAGTAAGATAAAATAAAGATGCAGGGCTCAGAGTGCAAAAGAGTTACTTGAAGAAAACCTTAGCTCCTTCGGTAGTTCCTATGATATTTTTCTATTATATAACTAGGATCCTGGTTCACGTGAATGGAAAGAGAGGTATCTATATTAATATTTTGCTTTTTGGTTTAAGAAACATATTGGAATGATTCACATATTCCCTCATAACCAGTGTGTTCTCTGATGAGGCTCAATATACTTTAGCTTTTCTACTATGTTTATAAAGCTTCCAAGACTTTCATAAAATCTAATACCTTCTGTGTTCACTTAAACAATGATTTCTACTTTGAACAAATGAAACATATTTATGGGCTTTGATAGAAAATCATGTGCACACAAAGTGTCAAAGAAAAAAAAATCCTTGCACAGGTTTGCATTAGCTAGATTGCCCTCTTAAATACTTCCCTCAACTCTTTGGTAAAAATAAAAACAAAGAAAAAATTAATTTAGTGAATTACATATAATGATCATGGAAGTTATCCTCTAAGACTGCATTTTTTCTTGCAACAATGTGAAGTTGTTTTCTTTTATTTTTAAATTTAGTATTTATCTTAAGTATAAGACCAATTTTAAGTTGTGAATTCTCTCCCTCTAATGGTATCAATTATACATGTGAAATAATGCAAAACGCATTTCCATGTTAGCCATGTAGCAGAGAAAAGAGAGAAGGAAGGAAAGAATAAATGAAAGAAGCAAAGAAGAAAATAAGGAAAGGAAAGAAGTGAAAAAGTACGCTTTAACCTGCATTCATACATTATCATTTTTTTCTGTAGAGGTGGATAAAATTTTTTGTCATAAGTCCTTTGAAATTGTCTTGCATCATTAATTAAGTCATTCACAGTTGATCATTATGCAAAATGGCTATCACTGTGGATGATGTATTTTTGCTTCTGCTTATTTCATTTTGAATCAGGCCATGTAAGTTTTCTATAATTTCTTAATGGCACAATAGTATTGCTTCATGATCATATACTACTTCTTTAGCCATTCCTCAATCAAGAATTCTTTGCCAACACAAAAAGAACTGCTATAAATATTTTTGTGCATAGAATTCCTTTTCCTCTTTCTTAAATTGCTGTGATTCAGATATAATAATGGTATTATAGGATCAAAAGGTAGGATCAGTTTTATAGTCCTTTATGCATAGTTCCAAATTTCTCTCCAGAAGGACTGGATCAGTTCACATCTCCACCAATAAATCATTAATATCCCCTTTTTTCCATATCACTTCCAAATGTATCATTTCCCCATTCTGTCATAGCAGTCAACCCTGTACAACAGAGTGTCTTATTTTATATCTCTCCAATCAATAGGGATCTAATACATTTTGTCATATGACTACAGATACTTTTGCTTTTTTCTTCTGAAAAATACCTGTTCATATTTTTGATCATTTATTAATTGGGGAATGAATTTACTCTAATTTTCCCCTCTGTTTCCTGAATTCCTTTAAAACTTGGCTGCATTGGTTTCATTCGTGCAGATTCTTTTTAATTTTAACATAATCAAGCCTATCCATTTTACATCTCATGATACTCTCCATTATTTTATCATAAATTCTTCCATTATCCTTAGATTTGATGTGGAAAAAATTTCCAGTCTCCCAAATTTGCTCATGTTGTCACCCTTTTTTTGTAAATTACATGTCTGTTTTATATTATCTTGATATATGATGTGAAGTATTGATTTCTATTAGTTTCTGCCAAACTGTGTTCCCAGTTTTCACAAAAATAAATTGTTAACATATTGATTTCTTGTCCCAAAAGATGGAATCATTGTGTTCATTAAAAACTAGATTACTATGGTCAGTTACTACAATGTACTGTGTATGGGTGTTCAAGTATTAGCATCTCTGACATAAGGACTTACTGAGACCTTTTGGCAGTTGCTATCCACCTTTGGCACTTAAGCTCTCACCTGCATCTACAAGAAGTTGTAGCACATTCAAAGGCTTGGAAGAATGTGCATACAAGAGCAATTTGTATCTCTGATCATGAAGACATTTGAAGCAGGCACTATGGCTTTCCTTAACTTTGTCAGACATTGAAGATGCCAAGGTCATCTCCTGCTTCCTGGGCCATCACTTCTTGGCTTTTGTCCTACCACTGGACTTTGGTGACCCTAAAAGAAAGAATGTGCAACTCTGCCTCAATTAAATCCAATTCATGCAGAAGTCATTCTTTGAAGGTGTTGATCCTCTTTGAGGATGAAGGACAAACAACAATTGTGTACTAATCTTTCCTACTGATTGAACATTCTAATAAATTGTTTTTGCTCATTACCACTTTGGAACATAGTTTCATATCTGGTTCTCTTAGGCCACCTTCCCTCAAATTTTTAAAATTCCTTGATATTCTTAACCATTTTTTCTTCCAGATTAATTTTGCTATTATTTTTTATATATCTAAAAAAAATATTTCATTTAGTTTGATTGGTACAGCACTGAACAAGTAAAATAATTTCAGTAGAATTGTCACTTTTATTATATAGTCTCATTCTGCATAATCTATATATAATTCTCCAGTTTTTTGGATCTAACTTTATTTATGAGTAAAGGTTTTTGAAACCATATTCATATAGTTCCTGGTTTATTTTGTCGGTAGACTCCCAAATATTTTTTATGGTCTATAGTTATTTTAAATGGAATTCATCTCTTACTCCTAGACATTATCAGTTATATATTTTACATATATGTATATAAATATGTGTATGTGTACATATATGCATATATACATATATATGCTGATAATGTATGTGGGCTCATTTCATATCCTACAATACTTTCAAAATGATTGTTCCACTTCTTATTTTTTAAAATTCATTCTCTGGTATTCCCTAAATATACGATCATTTCATCTGCAAAGAGTTATAGATTTCTTTGCTCATTGCTTATTTTAATTTCTTTTTCATCTTATTGTTATAATTAGCATAATAGAAATATTGACTAATGGTAATACTGGACATCCTTGCTTCATCCCTTATTTTATTGGGAAAGTTTCTAGCTCACATTACAAATAATCCTTTCTGGTGATTTTAACTAGATACAAATCATTTTAAGGAAAGCTCCATTTACATCTATGCTTTCTAATCTTTTAAATATGAATGAATGATATTTTTGTCAAAACACTTTTAACATCTATTGAGAATTATATGATTTTTGCTGTATATGTTATTGCATGGTAAATTAAGATGATAGATTTGCTAAATTTTAACTAGCCTTGTATTCTTGGAATAAATTCTAAGTTGCTTCTATTTTATTTGAAATTTTCACATCCATATTTGTTAATGAAATTAGCTATGGTTTTGATTTCCTGTTTTTGCTTTTCAAGTTTAAGTATCTACAACCCATTTGCATCATAAAGGGAATTTAGTAGGATTTTTTCTTTGCCTAGTTTGTATTGGAATTAACTATTTCTTAGAATTTACTTCACTCAATATAGTCCTGAAGACATATATTAAAAAAAAAATTAACTTACTTTCTGTCTTAGAATCAGTATTGGTTCTTAGATAGTAGAGCAGTAAGGAGTAAGCAATGGAGGTTAAATTACTTGCCCACAGGCAGCAATGAAATGTCTGAAGCTGGATTTAAACCCAGGAATACCTCTGGGCCTGGCTCTCAGTCCATTGAGCCCTGTAGTTGCCCATAGGAGATTTTTATGGACCTCTTTGAAGTCTTCTTTAATTTCTTTTTCTAAAACTTGGTTATTTAAATAAGCTCTTTCCTCTTCTGTTAATCAAGACTTTATTTTTGTAAATATTCATCCATATCATTGAGATTGTCAAATTTATTAGCATCTTTTGGGGCCAGATATTTTCCAGAAATTATTTTAATGTGATCTTCATTGTTAGCATATTTACTATTTATATTTTTCATCCTGTTAATTGAATTTCCTTCCTTTTTAATAATCAATTTAGCCAGTATTTTAAGATAATATTTTTCTTAGAATCAGCTTCTAGATTTACATATTAGTTCAATGGTTTTCCCACTTTTCATTTTATTAATCTCACCTTCATTTCCAGGATTTCTAACTTGGTGTTTAATTAAGGATTTTGAATTTGTCTGTTTTTTAGTTGTTGTTGTTGTTACTGTTTTTAATTGCATGCCAAGCTCATTGATCTTTCTTTTTCTATTTATGGATGTATTTATGGATGTAAACATTTCGAGATATTCCCTATTCCCTAAAGTCCTGCTTTGGTGACATAATATAAATTTCTGTATGTTGTCTCACTGTTGTTATATTCTTTAATAATATTTATTGTTTGCATTATTTGTTCTTTGTCCACACATTTTTCATGATTATATCATTTTTTTCTTTTGATTGTTAACGTTTCTGTGGTCATTTAACAAATTCAATTTTAATTGCATTTTCATCTAAAAAGCATGCATTTGATATTTTTGCTTTACTATATGTATCTGTAAGCTTTTTAAATACTAATACATTGTTTCTTTTTGTGGAGGTATTACAGCTGAGAAGAATATATATTTCTCTTTTAACATTTAATTTTCTCCAGAGGTTTATCATATATAACTTTTTCTAAAATAATATCCTTCTTTTAGCTTCTTGTTATGTTATGGTTAGATTTATCTAGTTCTGAGATGGGAAAGTTGAGGTTCCCCACTGAGGCTTTACTTCCTGGAATGTCTTTCATGAGGGAATTGGTGGATTTTTTTCATTCTCGTCTTTGAGCATACAGGGCTAATTTCCTTGATCATTTCTTTTCCTTTTTTTTAAATTTTTTTACCCATACCTTACATCTTAGGATAAATACTATGTATTGGTTCCAAGACAGAAAAGTGGTAAGAGCTAGGCAATGGGGTTGAAGTGACTTGCCTAGGGTCCCACAGTTGGGAACTGTCTGAGGCTAGATTCGAAGCTAGGACCTACCATCTCTAGGCCTGGCTCTCCATCCACTGAGCTACATAGCTACATCAGATTGATCATTTCTTAAAATAGTATATGAAGGCTCTTTGTTTTATGGCTTTCATATAAATCAATAATTACTAAATTATCTCTCCTTGATCTATTTTCCAGGTTAGTTGTTTTTCAAATCAGATATTTCATATTTTCTTTGATTTTTTTCATTCTTTCAAATTTCTTGATTGTTTCTTGATGTCTCATAGCATTATTAGCTTTTCCTTCACCAATTCTAATTTTTAAGAAATTGTTTTATTCAGTAAGATTGTGTAACTCTTTTCCCATTTGGCCAATGCTGCTTTTTAAGAAGTTCTTTTCTTCTATCTGGTCATTGCATTTTTAGTCTTAGAAAGATAAGGGATCCAATCTCCATTCTCCCCTCCCTGAAATCTATTTCCTATTGAATAAAAATTTCCCAGACTGGAGAGGTATTTTCACAACACTTAGGGTATACAAAACATACAGATCACAATTCTTTTCTTAAATTTCATATATGGTTTTTTATGTTTATTAAATTACTACATTACTAGGAGAGAATCATAACTGACATGAGGCAAATTTATATTTTAACCACTCAAGGGATGTGTTTGTGGGTATATTATGTCAAATAAATCACTAAAACAAATCTATAATATATGTCACCTCAAAAATGTTAGTTAAATTTCAATTTTTTCATAAGTATTTTTTCTGAATTTAACATATGTTACTTGATATTAGTTGTTAGCTAATGTTAGTTGAACATCAAAACACAAAAGATCATTTTCTCCATTTTTGTCACATTCAAGCCTTGATGCTTAAATACTTTCTTCTACATTGTATGGGCAACAGTAATTGACATTACCATTTCACTTCCCCCATATAAAATATTTGCCCAGAAGTGTCATCCTCATTTTAAGAAGAGAAAATTGAAGTTCACAGAACTTTAGTGATATCCTTGTGATCAAACACTTACAAATCTACAAAGGCAGGATTTGAATCCAGTTCTTTCTGTCCCATGTTCTTAATAGTATTTTTGTTTCCTCTTCATGTTAAAGCAATTTAAAAAATCAAAGAATGAGGATGGTATTTTCTTAGGTTGAGATACTGTTTGTGGAGAATAAAAAGCAGAAGTATTTAATTATTATTATTCTACTCTTTTTCCTACCAAGGTGAATGATAGTTCATCTTATAGAAGAGTCGTAATGGGAATTGCAATCCAAGGTAAATGAAGAGAACAAAGGTGCCTCAATGTGTTCTAGTTTCAAATCCTAGATCAACTACATTCTATGATGCTAGATAAAGGAGAATATATTTGACAAACAATGTTCATATAACATCAAAAATTCAGAAGCATTAGTAGATATCAGATGTTTTATTCCTAGTTTTTCAAACAGGGAGTAAGTTGAACACTTCCATGCCCAGTTTAGTGATCTAAACTGAGACTTCTGTTCAAATTCTAGATTATTAAAGCAATTATAGGCAAGTATTTAAAAAGAGAAACAATGATTATGATGATGAAGAAAATGTTAATCAAAGAGCAAGTTATTCCAGACTATTCCCATTTCATTTTTATAAATGGTTATTAGGCTGATATATTAGAAGCATTTGATAAAAATTCCCTGCATTTCATCAAAAATAAAGTATCCTCAAAATATCTTTGTGGACAAGTTAGAGAAATGGTGGTCTAAATAATACCACAGGTAGATGGATTTGGAAGTAGTGGTATGATTGATAGACTGATGTAAATTCAGAAAATTTTACATGGTATTATAGGGCTTTATCGTCATTCCAGTTCTTTTTTTTTTAAATGTATCAGGGGTTTGAATGAGGTAATATCCAAATGTTTATTAAATTTGCTGATGATATGAAACTTTTAGTGATAACTAACATGTTAGATGACATAGTCAGGTTCCAAAAAGAGTTCAATATGTTAAAATAATGGGAAGAAACTAATAAAAAGAATATGAATTATGATAAATTGAAAGTTCCATATTTGGATTAAAATCAATTTTATAAGTACAGTATTGGGGAAATGTAGCTAGATAACAATTCATGTAAAGTTACATTTAGGGATTTTAGTGGCTTACAAGTTCAACACGAATGATTGATATAACATGGCAGCCAAAATGTTAGCATGGTCTTGTTATATAAATGGAAACAAAAAAGAGCAGAATGAAGTTAGCTTTACTGTGTTCTGCCCTATTTAGATCACATCTGGAGACCAGTTTTCAATTATTATAAGCCTCATATCTTATAGAACAGTAAGTAGTGATTTTAATGCCATGGGCAAGAACATTGGAAGGGATGTGATTTCTGTAAATGGAAGAAGACTTTAGAAGAGGCCTCAACATTTAAGGTACATGGTAAGACAAACCATGAAACATGGAGAAAGAGGGACACCAGTACATTCTAGACCAGTGATGGTGGACCTTTTAGAGATGGAATGCCATGGCCCTACCCCCAGAGACTGAGTGCTATCCCCTTTCCCCATGACTGCAACACCACTTCCTTTGCTCCATTCTCCACCCCCATAACCCATTGAAGAGTGGGAGGAAGTGCTCCCATTGGGCTGCTGGACAGATGGGAGAGTGAAGTGAGGAATGTCCACAGTTGCATGGAGAGGGGGAGGGGAACAGCTCCATCCTTATTCCCTCTAGTAACAAACTCTGGCAAGGTGATTGCAGGTAGGACCACTGAGAGGGCTCTGCTTGTCCTTTTTGGCATGCATACCATAGGTTTGCCATCATTGCTCTCAACTGTTGCTGGAGACGGCACTGTTAGGGGAGACAGTAACATGGATTTGGCTGGAAAGAGATTACCTACAATGCTGTAAAAACTCATACTATCACCAATCAATCATCACATAGAACCAGAATGGAGGTTAGTAGAATGCAGTTGTAATCACATAGTGGCAGCCCATCCCCTAGAATGAAAAGCCTAATAACCTGTATCACTCAACAGTTGAGAGCGAAGTTAAAGGAAACCTTGAAAATTTACCCTGCAAGAAATGCTTGAAAAAAATTGAGTCTATAGAAGAAAAACTTTTTTGGAGGAAGGAATGATAGCCACCTTTAAGGATTTGAAAACAACATTTGGGAGAATGCAATTTCAGCTTACTTTAAGGAGAAAAAAAAGCAAAAACTTTCTTAAATTAGTTTTATGTAAATGTTGGATAAACTACCATTGAATTAATGAATTGGTCATAACTGGAGGCAACTTCAAGAGGCAACTTAATGAACCCTTGGAGGGGAATTATTTTAGAGGGAATTTCTTCTATAGCAAAGGTCAGAAAATATGACATCTAAGTTTTCTCAGTTCTGAGATTTTAAATGCTACAAAATACTTCACACAACTTTGTGTGTATCTGCCTCTATGTTTTTGTGTATGTGATAAGATTTGATTAGATTCTACTTTCTTGATCATAACTATTAAAGACTACATGGAAGATATTTTCTGAATTTGTTTTCTACAACTTGATTTTAGCTAAGCAAGACTTAGATCAGGGTAAAATAGAAATGCTGATGTTCCAAGTGTGGGAAATGCTAGATTTGGTGCTAAGCACTCTGGTTGTATAGATGAACATTTCCCATAGATCTTAGGTTGGCAGTTTAAGTACACTTAAACTCACTTTTAGAGGTATAGGAACCGCTATAATTTCACTCAGTGCTCTAAGTCAAGCTTTCTGGGGAAGAATTTTACTGTTAAATTGAATCAGCTCTTCACAGTAATCAAACCAAGGAAATCCCCCAAATATTCCATGAGAGTAAAGCCTCTCATTTTGGTCTGCACAGTGCTCCTATTCTACAAAGCCATTTTCTTATCAAACTATAAATTTGGGAGCCCACACTTGCATTTTAAGATGATATCTATGAACATTTTAATTCGGTTAAGACCAAAATAATGATAAACAAGGATAATAGTAATAATCCCTTTCCCCAAAGAGTCCTAGAAATCCTAATTTACCGACTGGTAGCTACTTTCACTAAGTAGAAATACAGTAATTTAATAATCTTAGCATAGCAGTTTTCACTAAAGAAAATTAACTAATTCATTATTGCTTATAATTTGCTGAGGCATAGCTGCCATATTTGTAAAATCAGCAGGTTCAGGGGGGAAATGCAAGTTTTTAAATGAATGTTCTTTTCACCCCCAAACACATAAATGATACAATTACTTAGCTCCCTCTAGTGCCAATTTCTAATATAAACTCCACAGTAATGACCATATTCACCACGTAATCTTGGAGCAAATTAAAAATTCACTTGGCAATAATTAACTGGTGCACCCCCAAAGGGTTTAGCAGATTGAGATGATTGGATTGGAACTGAGTAAGATTCATCTTGTGACACTATAACAAAGGAAGGTCAGACATAGGCTTTTGGCAGCATTAAAGTGACGGTGTCACTTTTCAAAATATCGTTGATATCTGAGATGTCAATAAAAAATAGCAAGCAATGGGTGGTAATAGAGAGAGTAGCTATTCCAGTTGCAGCATTGACCTCTGCATACTACGAATGCAAATGTAGCAGCCTTATTTTGTTTGGCGGTTAGGGTATTTCTCTCACTTTGAACATATGAAATTCAGGCATAAAAGACAGTTAAATGTTGTCTTTAAAATATATTGTACTATCAAGTTAGAGGTGGAAATTAAAATTGAGGAGTGATCTTGTTTGTTTTACAGAGTTTTTCTATATATTCAGGCTCCTAGTTGAGTGAGATGTTCAATTTAATAAAGCAAGTACCTACTGCACACTTTAGCACCTTTTAGATCTTTAGATTGCAATACACAGTTTTACATAGTAGTTTATCCTAAATCAAAAGTAATTTTCATTGCTTTACTAGTCATGGGTGTACTGGTGGGGAAATGTGTATTCAAGAGAATACTTTTTTTTTTCAAGGACTAATACTAACATGAATGACATGAATGAAATTTGAATGGTCCCTGAGATATATTTTCTAAGGAGAATTTTAATTATTTTCACAAGTATGGACATTGGAATGAATAATGGATCTGGAGACAGATGACTTAGGTTCACATCTGCGTTAAAATACTACCTGTATGATTTTGGGTAAGCCATTTTAATGTCTCTGGGCCTCAGTTTCCCCAATTGTCAGATAAGGAAGATAGACACTTCTAAAGTACTTTCCAACTGTATATCCTAAAAAGTGCTTCTAATGAAAGAATATGAACTCACTGAATTTAAAACAAACAAAAAACCCAACATAGGCAAAATTAAGGTGTTTTTGATAATATTTAGCCATCTGTGCTGAGAAATCAGAAAACTAATAATTATTCCAAATTAACTTAAAGAAATATTACTTTCTAAATCCCAAATAAATAATAGTTGTTCATGCTTTCAGAACACTCTAAGTCTTACCATATATTTTTCTAATAACTGCTAGGTGTGAAAGATCATGGAGCTATTATTGTTCTCATCATTATTTCATAGTGCATAGATCCCTTTGTCTCTGAAAACTGAAGAGATGTTGATAAATAACAGAGCTGAGATTTGAACCTGGAGTCTTTATTTTTTTTAAACCCTTACCTTCCGTCTTGGAATCAATACTATGTATTGGTTCCAAGGCAGAATAGTAAGGCTTAGGCAATGGGGGGGGGGGGGTAGCAATGACTTGCCCAGGGTCACACAGCTGGGAAGTGTTTGAGTCCATATTTGAATCTAAGACCTCCAGTCTCTAAACCTGGCTCTCAATCCACTGAGCTACCCACTTGCCCCTGGAACTGTATTTTTAAAGGCAGTCTGGAGTGCTAGATCAACCATTAGACATAGAGTCAGTAGGACCTGGATTAGAATTCCATCTAAAATGCATATTAATCCTATGAGCCTGGTAACATAATTTAATCTCTCCTTTTCAATTGGTTTGACATCTTAAACTCAATATTCATAACTGAAATTCTTATCTTTTCCCTCAAACTATGCCCTCTTACTTCTTTATTTCTGCGGAAGGCACCACTGTCTTCTCAGACACACAGGCTCATAGCTTAAGTGTCATTCTCAATTTCCTTCTTTCTCACATCCCAATCTATTTCCAAAGCCCATCGATTTTTTTTTCATTCACAGCATCTTTCATACACATCCCTTCTCTCCTCTGACAAAGCCACCACCCTTTCCACAACATGCCTGGACTATTGTCATTATCTTCTGGTCAGTATCCCAGCCCTGAGTCTCTTGCCACTCTAGTCCAGTTTTTAGTCAGTTATCAACCATAAAGGAGATCTTTTGTGTTGCAACGGCTCCCTATTATCTTGACAGTCAATTATAAAATTCTCCTCTGGCTTTTAGAGTCCTTCATAGCCTATCTTTCCCTTCCTCCTCTATTTTCTTATACTTTTTTCATTCGGCTTTAAGAACTGGGCAGCAATACTGACCTCTATACTTCCTCACCGAAGACACTCCTCTCTCTATCCTTTTCTCCACTTTTTGGCTTCTCCAGCTTCTTTCAAGTGCCAAAGAAATCATACCTTCTGCAAGAAACCTTTTTCTGGCTTTCTTTCTTAATGCTTATGGCTTTCCTCAATGAAGTTCATTCTGTGTATATCTCATTTGTGCAAAGCTGCACACAGATTGTGTCACTTAATATCTTGCAGCTTCTTGAGGGAAGGGACAACTTTGCCTCAGAGAGAAGCATTTTAGAAATGAAATGAAGAGAGAGTATCCAGGAAGGACTGGTCATTGATTATAAAAATCTAAGTAAGGTCTATTATGAGGACTGAGAAAAGTTAATCCATTAAGGGATTTTGGAGAGGTAACCTTAGAGAGAGCAGTTTCTAACAAATGATGGCACTAGAGGTCAGATTGCAAAGGGCTGAAGAGTTGGAGGTAGCCAAGGCAAACTGTTTTTCTAATAATTAGAAATAGCTATCAGAAGTTTCTATCTAAGTGAACACACTTCTCATTTATTTATTTTTAAAATGTGCCTTTTTGACAGAAGGAACTGAGGTTCTAGATGATAGGATCATAGAATGTTAATGCTGAAAGGGGCTTTATTCTCCGTTTGCCATCATCATCTTGTGGTCCCCTCTGGCTATATGCCTCTTATCTGGATGGTTTGTTGCCTACATTGATAATTGAAGGAAATGTTAAATTTTCTATTAGGGGATGTTGAAAATAATTATTTTTCCATCTGAGTTCATGAACTTCCCTAAAATTTTAGACTTCTGAGTCTCACTGTGCCTTAAAAACACAACCATAAAAAGAAGATATAGTAAGTGCTAGAAAAAGAAACATTTTCCTCAATGAAACTAAAGTTTATTCTCCAATCTCCTCTTGTTCTTAGAAGGGAGATTTGAGATTTTAAAAAGAAAGGGAATTCACATGAGAAACAAAATCTGATGCTACATTAAAAAAATTTCCCATTCCAAAACTGGGAAATACTCATTATAGAATATTAACCAGCCATTATTAATGAGGACAATTTATAACATTAACAGCATGAATGTAGTTCTAAACATAAAACAGACTTGAGCCCTCCTTAGTAGGTTTATTCTTCAGAACTATAATATCCTGTAACTTTGAGTCATGCTGGAATGATACAGTTCTTACATCTGAGAACAAGAAAATCTGCTTTGAAATCATCCCACGTTTCTCATTATCCCATATGAAAAAGTTCAAATTTTAAAATCTTGGCTAGGACCCATAAAGCAAAACGCCTCCAACCTCAAAGGCTGTCTGCTTAGAATATTATCATTTAGATTTTCTTCCTAAAAGCAAGGTACAGCAAGTAAACTTCCCTTGTTTTATAATGTGCCATGCTGTCCTGTTATGCCACATGATCAGTATAAAAATACATTCTTAATAAAAGGTTTATGCTAAAGCATCTACAAGCTGACAAGGGTAATGAAATGGTCTTGCTAACAACTGAGTGTGTTCCAAATAAACTGTCCTGATGAATTGATGGGTATTGAAAGTTAGGGTTTTTTTAGCTAAATGATGCCCATGATTCCTAAAATGCATGATACTTTTTCAATATAGCAGCAACACCTGCTGCTAAGTACAAAAATGATTAGCCACAAACGAACCTACTACAGAATATCAGACTGCATTTGTCCAATGAAGAACTAATGGGAATTATGCAGATTGCTTTTCATTCCCTGCTGAAGGCAACCAAGCTTCACATCAATGGCAAAATGAAAATATGATTCAAATATGAAACAATATGTATTGGAGACACAATTAAATCTATTTGTGATTATTTTAAAGCATGTTTCTTTTTTATGTAATTATTTGGCAACAAAAACTGCAAATAAAGGTTTATGGTATTTCCTCAGTACCTGAATGACTTTGAGTATTAATCAATTACAGACAGCATAAATAGTTACCTTATTCCAAATCTTACAATGTGCTGAAATCTAGGAATGGACAGATACATATTAATAATATATCAGTTTTTTTCTCAATGCTTTATCACGATTCGATTTTAAATCTCTTTCCTTGAATCTATTTTCTTTTGGCAACATAGAAGTAGCTGGTAGGTATACCTTCCTGAGGCCATCCAAATACTTTGAAAATGAATAATCCATTTTTATGGTATAAAATACTGAGTTAATACCAATGTTAAAGAAATGAAAAGATGGCAGTTTCTAAATTGGAGAAAATATGAATTGAACACTCTTTATAAATATATTTTTGTTTATTTCCTTTATAGTCACAGATGTATGTCTTGTCAAAATTCTTGAATAGCTGTTGTTTGTTTATTTTGGCATTTTCATTTTTATTTATTTTTCTAGAGAACCTATTATTTCATTGGTATAAGTAATACCACATAAAAAAAGATCTTCAACCAATTTCCTCAGAGCCTGCTCTGGAAGTTATATATTGCAATTGTATGGGATCATGGAAAGGTTAAATAAAAATAACAATAACAATAATAGTGATGAAGATAATGACAACAATAGCTAATGTATTACTTTTTGTTTTGCAAAACATTTTACATGTGCCATCTCACTTGGAACATATAACAACCATTTGATCTAGAAGCTATTACTGTCCTCCTTTTACAGATGAGGAGACTGAAGCTTGCAGAGGTTAGCTGACGTGACTACTGTCAGAGTTACTAAGTAGCTTGGATTGAGTTCTTCTTGATTCCAAACCCAGAACTCTAGCCACTGCAGCACTTAGCTGCCTCATGGCATGCCCAAGTTTATACAGTCAGTTAGATTCAAAAATGAGAATTGAAAACAGTTCTTTACAACTTAATGAACGACTCTCTGATCATTGGCTATGGTAGCAGGAGGTAAACGCAAATGAAAAAAATCCTACAGAAACGATGGAGTAGTAGTATATTTCAGATGTTAGCCAGTTAGTAAGTTTTCATATTAGGAGACTAAAACAGGAAACCAAACTATTTCCCAAACTGAATATATTCATGAAATACCTTACTTCTATTAACTCAATGTATATCTCTAAAGTCAAAGATTTTAAAACTAAACGTACATTGTACTGATCAGCATCACTGAGGAGACTTTGCTAAGACCTAACGATATCCTGGCCAAGTTCTTAGAATTATCTTTTCTTATGTATCCCCTCTTAGACATCAGCATGAATGGACCATCCCAAATTCAAAATTGGTTAAAGTTCCATGAAGGAGGAGGTAGATTTTCAGAGCCACTCCAGGTTCCATCTGCTCTTACCATGAACATTTATCCTGCATTGGAAAGACATATTTATTTATTTATTTTGATAGTCCCTATTTAGAATTATATGAGATTGCCCAAGAAAATAAGTATAATTTTATAGACTATAATAATGAAAAGGGATGGCTGATGGCCTCTATGCTTTAAACTTTCTAAAAAAACATCATTTTACATGAAACAACACAAGAAAGTGAAATCCAGTGAAGAAATGAGAAATTTTCTTAGATGGAGATGCTGCCAAATGAAGATACATGTTTTGGTTAATGTTTATTGCTAAGGAGTATATTCAGCAATTTTCTCAATTATTTTTTTGCAGATCTTCCCCATGTAACTGCATATGTTTATTTAAGGGAAACTATAAAGTGGAGGGTTTCACAATGTAAGCATAATCCTGATTCAGGACACAAATCTTGGAATTTGCAGTTGTTCAGTATTGCTTGAAAGTGTTCTGTGAAGTCCAATTGAATCTAACTAAACATTGAAATAATTCATTTAATTCTGTAGCCATTCATTCCTATAATGGAAAGTTTTACATTCATTGTAGAGGGCAAGTTAGATTATTTAAATATACTCTTAATAATGGAGGCTGACTTTTAACTGGTTTCTGCAAACCAACATATTGAAGAGCAGTCGCGACATCAGTTTATTGGGCTTCCAGTTTAAACTTGTTAAGAAGCAAGTATTATTCTTCATTCTAAACGAAAGCACTAAGGAGAAATCATGGTCATTCATGGTGCCAGTTCTGCATATGCTAAACTCTTTACCGGAACAACTCAACTGCAAGTCTGAGTAATTGATTTAGTCACATATTCAGAACTTTTGCTTCTTATCCCATTAAAAGTAGCACTAATGAGCAGTGACTGTGACCTTCCAGTGGGAAGCCATATGTGCCACAACCCCTCAATATTTACCACCCAAATTTAATCTTTTTAATGGACACCTTAAAAGGAATCTGATAGAAAATACTAAGAGCTGCTCCCAAACTAAAACACTTAGGGAAGATTTTGATTAATGCCTCATGATTAATCAATTGATTAATACAGTTCTCAATGCAGATGTTAGGACACTGTCTACTTTAATCAACCATTCTGAAAATAGTGAAGACAAATGCTTTATTTTTGCATTTACCAAAAAAAAAAAGCCTTTTTAATGGTTATGTTAATTATGACACAAGCTTTATTTACCACATTAGAATTTTATCTAATGTTAAAATCTGTGTACATGGGAACCATTAATGAGATAAGTAATACCCTTTTGGCAAGGCCATATTTTAAGCATGGCTAAAAAATATAATGCAGTTAGCCAAATATCCCTGCACTTTAGTCTTTAATAAGAAATTATTTCAGGATTATGCCATAATACACATTTAAAACCTTAAAGTTTTTTTTTTATTATTCTTTGCTAAGATGGTTTCTAATTTGTGATGATGCTTTCCACCATACTAAAACTGAAATCTTTATTCCAGTCAAAAATAATCACCCCGTAATTACCGTGACAAACTGCCCAAGCTGTATCATTGTGGCCATTTCGACTAATGATATTGTATTAGAATGCCGAGCAATAGACTTCAAATGGAAAATATAATTATGTGCATTAGTTTGTCTAAGCATTTATAAGATCACATATCCATCAGTTTTCAGGTCTCATAAAATAAACCATACATCACTGTCATTGCTAGTTTTGTTATTGGAAATGGGGGCCTTTACAAACTGAGCTCAAGACTTGTATCTTAAATTTTACTTATTTGTAAGCCACGAAATCCCCTATAAGTTGACCTGGAATAATTATAAAGGAATTTTCATTCATGATGGAGTGAGTTTGCAGCATAAACTATTTAACACTTTCACTACATAAGAGATAAGCATGGGGTTTTATAATTCAGTGCTCTCATACTACTAAAATCCCTGAGTATAGCTGTAATGAGTCAGAGTCCAGGAGGTCTTTGCCCTGGGGTGTAAACATACTAGGTTTTGCTCTTCATTCTGGAAAGAAAAGTCATACTTACTCTAAAACCCCAGAAACTCTGACCACACCAAAGCTTGGTGCTGAGTCTTTCCTTCTAGTCAGAGAACTGGACCATCTCTTTTTCTTGAGTGACTGAGTTCACCATTAGACTATATTCTCTACCACTGCCACTCACCCTGCAACATACCCAATGACTTAAATAGATGTTGCTCTAGGTTGAAAAAAATGTGTTATGCCTATATCTTTGGGTATTTAAGTTAGTCTAAAAGAAGCTCATGGAGAAACCACTGGGGGAAAAAGTAATCATTTAAGTATTTAATCATTTTATCAGCTTCTATAACTTGAAAACCATTATAGTAGAGTAATCAGATAAGAATTTAAACAAGTAGAAGCCCTTTTGAAAATAGTATGATTTTTGCTAAAATATTGAGTATTCTCAGGAACTTTTAAAATAAAAATAATGTTGATATAACCCCCTCCTTAGAAGTCCACCAGCAGGCATCTGCTGCTGATCACCTCTTCTCAGGTATGGTAGAATGGGGATTCATTCTTTTCATGTAAGTTTGGACAAAATAGCTGCAAGGATCCCTTTTGATTCTCAAGTAATTTGTCTCTTATTCTATGGCATTTTTCTTTCAAATGTTAGTTAGTTTGATTTTAACAGAGGTATTTTCCATTAGCTGTGTGACTTTTAGCAAGTTATCAACTCTGGGCTTCATTTTTCTTAATAAATCTGTAAAATGAAATTGTCGAGCTAGGTAATCCCTAAGGTCTTGTCTTGCTCCAAATCCATCTATTGCATAGCACATTTGGGAAACAGGTGATCCAAGGGTTCAAATGAAAGGGAATAATATTCTTGAAAAAAAAACATTATATACTCCAGAGCAAATATGTACCTGTGGCACTAATCTCAATTCCTTATGCAGACAAGCAGCTCCCTTTTTAAATAGACTTCATATGGTACTCTATAAACAGGTATACATAATGTTTTTTTTTTCCTTCAGGAATAATGATGTTACAAAATGCTGCATTCCACCCTCTTAAATTAGAGCAGCTGAACTTAACATGCTGTGAATTATCCTCATGTAGGAAGTGATAGAAACTCATACGTGATTTCTTCTCAAAATCAGACACCTATGCATGATGCTAAATCCATCCCTTAATATATTTTTGAACATATCCAAGTCACTCTTCCATTAGTCCATGAAATGTGAATTCATCTCAAAGTGACTTGTACCCTATAGGTGGTCCAATATTATAAATAGTTATAACAATCAATTTAATCAGCAAGCATTTATTCAGTGCTCACTATGTGCCAGTCACAAGGATGGAAACAAAGGGGGGAAAGCAGAACCCAAGACCTTCAGGAGATCACATTCTAAAAAATGGGAAAGAAAACACTCAGCTCTGCACATGCAAGTTATGTGCAGCCTAAAGGGGAGATGGTCTTACAAGGAGGGTGATGTAAGGGATCATGAATTGAAGGCAAAAGCAAAGGAAACAGAAAAGGTCTCTTGTAGAAGAAGACGTTTTAGACTTGATTTTTGTCTTAAAGGAAGCCTTGAGACAGAGGAGAGGGAGGAGAATGTACCAGACCTGAGGGATGCAGTTAATGCAAAAACTTAGGATCAGAAATGTCTTTTTGAGGAAAAGCAAGCAGGCCACTTCACAAGGTAAAAGAAGGAAGTAAGGCATAAAAAGCCTGGAAAGGTGGAAAGGGATAGGGTCATTAAGGACATTAAAAGCCAAGCAAAGCCTTTTATATTTGTTTCTAAATGTAATGGGCAGTTTATTGGATGTATATTTGAGAGATAATGACATGGTCAAAACCTCCTCTTTAGAAAAATCACTTTTGTAACTGAGTGGAAGATTGGACTCTAGTGTGGGAAAAACTTGAGGCAGGTCGATCAACCAGAAGCCCAAAGTAGAAAAAAAATCAATAGAAAGAAAATTTGAGCTTATTTTGGATTGGGTACCAAAGATTTATCTAGAATTGAACTGTAGGCCAAGGGAGTCTATAATATCTCTCTTATACTTTCTTTTAACAGATGAACTATCATCTAGCTTTGCCTCCCCATTTTATACTTGTCAAGTTGATTTTTCAACCCAAATGTAAATCTTCATATTTATCTCAAAATATTTCATCTTCTTATATTTATTATAATGTTTTAGGCTGTTGAGAACTTTTCAAGTCCTATTTCTACCATCCAACAGTTTAGTTCTCTCTCCTAGCTTTGTGACATATTTGTATTTGATAAGCAAGTCACATTTTTAAGTCAGCTGAACATATTTATTTCTGAATGTTATGATATTGTTCATGCGTAATTTATTTTGTTCTAAGAAATATGAGTGGAGTTTTTTGTATTTAAGTAATGAAATGATAATTTTTCAACTCTTATTTCTTCTTTTTTAAACCCTTACTTTCCATCTTAGAATCAATATTACATATTAATTTCAAAACAGAAGTTTAGTAAGGGCTAGGCAATGGGGGTTAAGTGACTTGCCCAGGGGCACACAGCTATGAAGTGTCTGGGACCAGATTTAAATCCAGTATCTATTTCTGGAACTAACATGCAGTCCTATGAGCCCCTATCTGCCTCTAACTCACATCTCCATTTAAACTATTTTGATGTTAACTGTCTCTAGAAAAGCTAAGAACTAACTAAATGGCTCTCTTTATTTTAGCACCATTAAAACAAAATCTAATTAATTCATCGGACAGTTCTCTTACAGAAGGTATTATTTAACATTTTGTGTGTGTGTGTGTGTGTGTGTGTAAGACACAGTGAGATATGAAGGAAGATGTGATTGTTGGCATCAAATGCTGATCTCTAAATCTTAATGCTTGGCATGGCAATCCTAGTTTCTTGGAGATTAGCCACATTCTGACCCCAACTTTCCTAGGCTCTCCTTCAGTCTAACTCTTACAAGAATCTGATGGTGCTTGGCAATAATGACCTTGGACTCATAAGAGCCTTCCTTCCCTGCATCACTACAAAGAGATTATTTTCTAAAAATACTCACAGTCATCTGAATTTATCTTTGTAGTGCTAGGCTTGAATCTACAAGGTTATCTATTTTATTTATATAGAAAACTAGTCAAAAACCATTTACTAAGAGCCTACTACACTTCAGGAGATGCTGGGGTTACAGGGACAAAGAGGAAAGTCCCTGGCCTTAAAGGGTTATGCCATATAATATACTTCTTCAAAAGGCAACTGTGTGAATCTATGGTCCATCTGATATTATGTTTTAGTAATAATCTGGTGTTAATTTCAAGGGAAAATGTTGACACTGAAATCAATAGCCCCAGAACTGATATTACAAAATTTTAGTTTGTCTTTCTCTGACTTAGTACCTGATTAAGGTATTCCAGAGTCTCAGAACTTTTTTTTTTTAACTGTATAACATCAAACAAGTTGCTTTATCTCTCCGGGCCAATATCCTTATCTGTGAATTGAGTTGGTTGAAATATATGATCTCTCTGGTCTCTTCCAACTTTAGACCTACAATGTATGCGTAGACCTCTAATAAGTGGCTTCCTGGACTCTCATCCTTGACCTTTTGGGATCCAATAGGATTTCTGCTCATATCAAAGATGCTTCTCAATGATAAACATTCCCTCTCTCGGCGGTAAATGTCAATATGCCTGTGACATTCTCATGCTATGTTACCAATGAGTAACACTTAGCAAAATGCAGTCTCCATTGTGTTGTTTCATGTTTTGGCACTGTATACATTTGTCTATGCTTTCATCTCAAAAGTTGAGCGATACTGCTTGCTGTATTTGGGTGCCAGTGTAGATTTAAGCCATCCAAACAAGACTGTGTATTTGAACTGACAGAGAGTAAATGATTTGCATCTGGCATAACTGATGGTAGTGTCAAAACCTTGGCATACAATTCATCGGTAAACATATTCCACTGAATGCCTATCCACACATGCCCAATTTCCTATCAGGGGACGAGGCCAGAATATTGCCAGAACAATGCAAAATATTTTTTACAGATGATTTGAGAGACTATTTTTCCCTGACGAAAGACTGAAAGAAGTGTTACTGTTTTCCTTTGGTGATGAGATAGAAGATAATTTCTCAACTTTCATTGCTGAAATTAAATTTCATGCAAAAATGCATTCCTGACAACTTGAGATTTGATGAAGTAGTAAGAAAAATCTAAATGCGACCAAGCAATAGTCTCAAAACAATCAAAATTATTAGTTTACTCAGAGATCAGAAATGTCTGGGTCTGAAAAGGCCTGCAGAATTGAAGTTCTTTACCCTTGGCATTTAAGAGGTATAGAATAACATGATTCATATTTCTAATCTATAGACTTCTCAGTTGTGATAGTTCCTTGTAAAGGACTGTTTTGGTGAAAAGGTTCAAAAACTAGTTAAATCTCTTCCAGTGTATATAGATCCTTTTAAAAGAGAAGAGAATGTTGAGATCAATAGTTTTTATTTCTTTATTCAGAATTAGTGTATTTGGAGAATTTCACCATGCCTTTTTTTGCAGAATGAATGGAAATTGGATAGTCTGGTTAGTTTATTTTTCAATGAGTTAAGATTTGTCCTATTTATAATCTATGTATTAACAAATTTCAGAGATTAGAATATACTAAAGCACACTTATCAGTAGTACTATAATATAATTTTATTAGCTGATTCAGAAGGCAATTCAAATCCTTTTGGGCATCTCAAACTAATCATTCTGAATATTAGTGATCATTATTAGTATGCTTAGTGTTTTTATACAATAAAAATGTTTGTTTTCTATTTTCTTGGGGAAAAGAAATAAATGGAAATTTATAATCAAAAAATAAATATGGATGATAACATTTCTTTCTGAGTGGTCCATACTTCCTTAAAAATAACTTTTTTAGGATTATTTTAGGTAGAATATAATATTAAAAATCAAAAAAAGAAGATTTCCATAGTATGTTAGGAAGTTGAGCAGAAACTCTGAATTCATTAGGAGAAAATATGGACAAGGATTGCTAAAACAAAGAAGGAAAGAAAGTTTATAATACACAGGGGGAAATGGCACACTCGTAGTGAGGAAATTATGGATCTTACTTTGTAAAGACACATCAGAGAAGAACAGATTTCAAATTCCATGATTTACCAATTAAGTGGAAAATAGGGAAATTCTAGGTATATTATAATAACCATTCTTATAGATGGCTTCCTTTGGGATTAACACCAAATTATTTTTTTAAAAATCAAACTATTGAGTCTAAGTTATATTCATTTTGGAAATATATTCTGTAGAAGCTGTTATTGAGGATAGTAGTTTGATGCAGTCAATCAACACTTCATGCTTTCTTGGTCTCCTGTAGTGGACGGTATGTATGTCCATAGAAAAGAAACTTTTTTGTTGTTTGTTTTTACTTGTGGCCAAAGGAGTTTTAGGAACAGTTAAATTGTTTACAAATAAAAGCAACCACAACAACAATGTATGAAATTCAAATGTTACATTCTTTTGTCCTGGTATTTTATCCTTGTGCTCTTGGGACTTCTGGCTTACCCAAAGGTGTCACTAGATACAGTTTACTTGCAAGTCTCTTTTTTTTGCCCTAAGGCAAACTTCAGGGTGTGATTATTACCTATTGCTGGACAGAAATCTTCCCCAGAGAGTAATTTTTTAAGGTAGCAAGTAATACCCCCTTCTCTATTCCCCCATGATCTCACTCAGTAATCTAAAATGTAGAGAGTATTTTTTATTTGGTTTTGGTTTTGAGTCTTTTTCTTTTCTTTTCAGACTCCTCTTTGGTTAAAAATGGTAAAGCCAATTGATTATTTTAATCTGAATAATGTAGAGATATTTGACTCCTGCCTTCTTTATAAATAAAATTAATTTAGAAATGGCATTATCAAAGCCAGGCATTCTTTTCAGACTAAGAATTCCAGATGTTTTTAGTCGCTGTCTATGACATTTCCACAATCAGAATAAATTGTGTTTCCAGACTAATGTAATAGATAGAAGTGCTGAATAAATCTCATACAGTTGAGATGACAAAATTAACATGCTGATGACATTTTAATGTTTCAATATAATCAAGGGGGCATGGCTCATGCCTCCACCAGTTCTAATATAATTCTTTTCTTTAATCTTTTCCCAAGACAAAATAAAATATAGATAGATTTGGGAAAGTATAAAAGTAGAATGTGCTGTAGTGTCAAGCCATGCTGCTTGGGATGCATTTGAAAGCCATTTAAGTTATACTTTGCCTGTAGGTGTTGTAATAAAGCAATTAATTAATATATTGAAGGACCTGGGGTCAGCACCAATTCTTTTGTGTCCTTGTTATTGCTATGCTGCTGGTACTGCTTTATATGAGAGTAGATAATTCACTGATTTGGATGGAAAAATGAATAGATTTCCTCCAGTGGGCAGCGGCAATCCAACTGGTTTTATATAAAATGATTTTGCCACAACCCAGAATGAGAAGAGAAAAATGAAAATGTGAAAATTGGAAAGGTTAATTTCTGTCAAAGTATAATACAAATTAGATGTGCGTCCCCTGATTTCAGATTGAGAGAAATCTATAAAAGATGACAAAATAGTTGAGCTCAAAGGTATATTGTGATTAGATAAATTCTAGGTAACTGGTTGTGCATTTTTATGTGTTAAGGAAACATGTAAATCACTGTCCAGGATCTCTTTCTCTTCCATCATTGATGCCCAAGAGTATAATGGTGGTGATAGCCCAAATTGAAGGAACAGGTGTCAGAAGTTGTAATGGCAGAAGAAATTTGGCATTTGAGTAGCATGAAATAACATAGAAGGAAAGAACTAGAAGGAATCTTATAGATCATCTCAGGTGCTACATTAACATATGAAATGATATGTCTAAGATAGTACAGGCACAGATGAGGATGTGAGATGGCTATGACTGCTATTCAGTGTTCTTTTCTTTATACAATTCTACATGTTGAAAGAGGCAAATGGCACCAGTGAGGATTGGAGTACAATAAAGGAGATCACACCTTGATTTTTCAAATTAGCATAATTTTCATCTGGACTTCACTAAGCACTCTCTTTCCTCCTGTTATCCAGCTATTATGTATTATTTTATGTTATATTTATTTGTATATATCCTCCTATTAGATTATCAATTTCATAAAGGGTAAGGGTCACATTTTATCACAGATTTTCAGAATGCTGCAGCTGAAGGGGGCCCTAGAGATCAATCTCAATATTAATTTCTGAAAATGAGTCCCTAAAAGGTGAAAATACTTGCTGTATCAGAAAGCTATTAAGTGAAAGACCTGGGATTCAAGCTCAGGTTTACTGAGTTCCACTTTAAGGACTATTAGAGTACATGTCATGTTGTCTCAGCATAATGCTTTGCAGAGAATGCACATACCTCTTTGTAAAAAACTTTGTAAAATAGCCATTTCTTTATGAATCTAAAATGTTCTTTTGAATATGATTTTGTTACACTATGATCTGAAGTGGAGACATTTAGTCTTTCTGCTTTTTTGTACTTGTTTGTGAGGTTTTTTATGTATAATACTTATTCAATTTTAGTGAAAAGTTCCAGGCACAGCTGAGAAAAAGGTGTTCTTCCTATTCCCATTAGATTTCCTCCACAGGTCTATCATTTAAAACTTTTCTAAAATTCTATTCATCTCCTTATCTTCTGTCTTCTTTATTTCATGGTTAGATTCATCTAGTTCTAAAAGGAGAAAGTTGAGGTTCCCCATTAGTATAGTTTTACTATCTACTCCTATATATGATTTAATTTTTCCTTTAAGAACTTGGATGCCACACACATAAAACCCAGTGGAATTACTCACTGGCTACAAGAGGGGGGTGGGAGAAAGGGAGGGAAAGAACATAAATCATGTAACCATGGAAAAATATTCTAAATTAATTAATTAAATAAACATTTTCAGATAAAAAAAAAGAACTTGGATGCCATGTCATTTGATTGTTTATTTCCTTTTTTTCCTGTAGTCACTATATACAACAATCCATTCAAAATAAATAAGCTTTCTGAAGAGGCAGACAACAATCAGAGTACCTATGTCATCAGAGTTTGACTTCGCATACCTGCATTATTTCTATTACAACTAGTACACTTTTAGAAGATTCCTTTGAGTGTTCTTTAAAGGACATTATTTTAGTGTCCCTTTTAAGGGGTAGGAAGTATTCAATGAACAGTTGTGCTTATTCATTGTCTATTCAGAGAGGCATATAGGAAGGCATTTGGAACATTTACCACCCAATGGCACCATGGTAGATATTGGGGAAACAAAGATATAAATTGTACAGTTTATGCTTTTTTATGAGTTGGCTTTCTGGGAGGGGGGTAATGTATGTACACTATTAATTAAAATCCATAATGAAATAAGTGCATGGAAGTGATCAAGCAGAGAGACAAAATAGGTTGCAGGAGAAGGTGGGGAAGAAAGGGATCACTTCTAGAATACCAGAGGAAGAAAAACATTTTGCTCACTTTTTTTCATATTCCCTCTAATGTGCTCTCTGTCTGTATCTATCTCTCTCTGTCTCTGTCTCTGCCTCCATCTCTTCTCTTCTCTCTCTCTCTCTCTCTCTCTCTCTCTCTCTCTCTCTCTCTCTCTCTCTCTCTCTCTTTCTCAGTCAGTCAGTCTGTCTGTCTGTCTGTCTGTCTCTCTCTCTCTCTCTGTGTCTCTCTCTCTCTTTTTCTCACTCACTCAGTATGTCTGTATGTCTGGCTCTATCTCTCTCTCTATCTCTCAGTATCTGGAAAAACTGTAAAGATATGTTGATCCTCTTAGCTAATGGATTGAGAAATCTCCAGAACTTGAAGCCCTTTTACAATGAAATCTCGTGATCATAGCCTGTGCCTTGCTGACCCCTTAAAAGCACTCTGAGCTGTCAGCATGTTCTCTGCAGACTGATCACTGTGAAGACCCCCCAGTGAAGAGGGTAATGCTGAAGATCCACGGTCCTCAGAGCAAGTTGGGTTGAGGAATGACACCTTTCCAATCCTGCTTATTGAATTTAAAAAACCTCATAGCTTTTGTTGTCAGAGAAGCTGCTAAAAACAAAATTGTTATAGGAATGAGTTAATGGAGAAAGCCTGAAAAAAAGTTGAAAGCAAACTTAAGATTTATCTAAACTATCTTTTTCAGGTCAACATACAGACAGATACTAAATATACTTTCACTGGAGAGTTGAAAAAAGATCTTTTTGGGTAATATTCTAGCTTCAGAGTAGTTCCAACAACAATATAACACTGTTAGTCTTACAATTCTTTAGTTTTGGATAAGAAAAAGAAGTCAAGATAACTCTAGCTTGTTCACCCTATATTGGACTTTAAATTGTTCATATTCTTTTCCCTGAATAAAACAATTTTAAGTGCCTCTCTCCAAAAGGGCCACCAAGCTAACACTTGGCAAGATGGTAAGAAAGACAGATTTTGTCTTGATTTCTTCCCTGACTCTCCCTTTTAATGTCTCCAGTCCATGCCTGGCATTGGATCCCTTTTATTTTCTCTAGCTGCTTAGAGACCAAATTGCAATACCCTACATGACCTGGATATTTTCTGTCTCCATCTTCTCATTAAAACATACTCTGCATCCCATTTCCTCAGAATTCTGCTCCTGCTAAGTGACTTAATAGATCTTAATGGAGTTTTAAAAGATTTTTTAAATACTTGCTTATAATATTAACTAACCAGTAGGTTATTTAACTGAGGTAATATAATACTTAAATTCTTCCTCACAAACACCTATTACTTCCTTGATACCCTACAGAGGGCTGAAACTCCTCTCTAACTTTTAGTAGTTGGCTGCCTGGGTATATTGATGGATTAAGTCCAGGGACTAGTCCAGGGAGTACAGTTGGCATGTATCAGAGGTATGTCTTGAATCTGAATCTCCTTGGCTTATATTGAATGGAGCCCATACTCCATTACATCATTTTCTCTGGCTTCCCTCTCCTATTCCAGCATCTTCTCAACCTCCTCCTCCTCCTCCTCCTGTTCATCTTGTTTCTCCTTCTTTTATTTCTGCACCTTCTCCTTTTTTCTTTACCTTCTTCTCTTTGCCCCTTCTTAATAAAATAAGTATGGTTTAGGTGATCTAGAATGGAGGTTCTTATTTTTTTGTCATGGATCCCATTTCTCTCTGGAGAAGCACAAACCCCTGAAATAATGAGGCTTTGTTAATGCACACTAAAACAATTGTCTTGTCAGCTGCATTTGATTAATCATTAACAAAATATTGATCAAAATATTGGAGCCAATAGGTGGTATAGTAGACAGAGTGCTGGGCTTGGAATCAGAAAGCCTCATGTTCCTGAGTTCAAAGCTATTCTCAGACATTTACTAGCTGTGTGACCCTGACCAAGTCACTGAACCCTGTTTGTGTCAGTTCCCCATTAGTAAAATGAGCTGGAGAAGGAAGTGGCAAAGCACTACAGGGTCTTTTACAAGAAAATAGCAAATGGGATCATAGACATGACTACAATGACAACAACAAATTATATATATGTGTATATATATATATATATATATACACATATATATATGGTTTTATGGATCCCTGGTTAAAACTTCTATTCTAAAAATTGCTGATAACATTTTAAATTTTAATATGAACGCTTTTGCCCTTTATCCCTAGTTTTAAGGTCAGAATTTGGGGACAACATACAAGACAATATACAAATCCATGAAGAACCAGTTTAAATTACAATTATTCTTAAAGTATTTTAACAACTCAGTATAATCATAAAATACTTTAAGAATATTTTGCACTCAATCACCTACACATAGTGGACAATTTGCTGGACAACATATAACCTTAAGCAAGCCATTGTACCTCTATGCATCTCTTTCCTTATCTGCAAAATAAGAGTTGGATTAGATGGCCTTTTAGCATGCCTTCAAGGTATATGTATGATGCCTGTGAACTCTTTTTAGCTTTTGAGGAATCATAAGCTCATCTATGTTTTTGAAAATTTAATTTGATGTAGATTTTTAATTATAGCTTCTGGTTTGTGTAATTTGAAGATAAATGTTATTTACATATTATATGCTATGAACAAAGAGGTAAAGTCATTCACTGATTTTTACTAAATGATGAATCCATAGAATTTAGCCCTAATAGGAACTATTTTTCATCACTTATTGTACAGATGAGTAGTCCAAGGCTGTGAGGGAAATGGGCTTTCTCAGGCTCATACAGGTGATAAATGGAAGAGTCAAGGATTTGAACCTTAGTACCTCTGAATTAAAATACAGATGTCTTTTGAGACAGAAAATTTCCCCAGAAGATCTGCATTCTTTCCATTATCCTACAGTTATTTGCCAGAACTTTATTTTTTTTCAATTAGAATCTATATTTCATTTTCTTAAAAATATTGGAACAGCTTAAAAAGTCAAATAACACAAAATGGGACAATTCAAAATAAAAACATAATGACAAGCAATCTCAAGAGGAGCTGAGACATAACTTGATGTGATTTTCCCCCCAAACAACTAGAGAAAGCTGAGCTGTAGGGAAGAGGACCAATTTACCTACTTACTAGCTTTGGAGGAAGCTACTTTTTTTCTCCAAGGATTCTGATCCCTTATGAAATCAAGTTGGAGGAATGGCACAGAATATGTAAATAGTAACCATGACACAATTATATTTTTACATTATCAATGTTAAAACTCATTATATGGACAGGAGTCCATTGTTTTAATATTCCTTTGGCAACTATATATGATTTTTAGACAAAAAACAATTTCTAAAGATTTTCAAATTACCACCAAGCTAATGCATAATGATAATAATAATAATAATAATAATAATAATAATAATAATAAAGATAACATTTATACATGTCAGGAACTGTACTAACTTTTTGTAAGTATTTTTTATTTGATATTCACAAAAATCTGTGAAGTGTGTGCTGTTATTCTTCCCACTTTTTAGATGAAGAAAAAGAGACAAATAGATGGTAATCAACTTGTGTAAGGTCACATAACTAGCAATTGTTTTTGTTAATGAGTCCTTTGTCACATAGAGCTAATAAGTGCCTGAGTCCATATTTGAACCCAGAAAGATGAGTCTTCCTCACTTAATGCCTGGCACTCTATCCACTGTGCAAACCTGAACCCAGATCTTCTTGAAGCTAGATTTATTACTCCTCTAAAGGAAGGGGAAAGATGGGGAAATAAAAACTTGTTTGTATATCTTAAATTTATTTGCTATCATAATTAGTTGAGGTCAACATTTGCATTAGAATATAGTATAATATCTTTGAGAAAATAATTTTCTGGAAGAAAGATTTGAATGTAGTAGTTGTTTGGGTGGCTTCAGTGGAGTTTCATTTTAAATATTATCTTCATTTTAGGAGTGAGAATAGAGAAGAGAGTTTCTTGACAATCTTTATCATACAAAGCAATAGAATGGCCAATTTTCGATTGCCTTAGTATAGAGAAAACAAGCTAATAGGACCTATTGAGAGGGCAGTAGAATACAATAAAAACCCCTCTAACTGTAGAAAAGTCATTCACAGATGAAGATTGGCAACTGTCTGCAACTTATACTCCTAGAAAGTTGCCTTGGACACTGAGAGGTTAAGTGAGTTGCTCATTATCACACAGCTAATATATTGCAGAGGCAGACCTTGAACACAGGTTTTCCTGATGCCAAGGCTCTCCCTCTTCCCACTATATCAAGCTGCCAGCTTGCTCTATCAATCTGAATAGGATTCTGACTATAACAGTGATTACATCTGTTGTTCTTTCTGCCCACACAAACTAGTTGAAGGGAAATGGTTGAATTTAGTCCAACTGATTTTTAAAGAATCAGTCAAATGAAATTCAGCCTGGAGATAATGGAGATGAAGCATTTTAGAAACTTTAAGATTCTATGTAAATGCCAGCTATTTTTTAGGACTCTGAGACCTGTGTTTGCAGGTGAAATGGGTAGAGATTCTGCTGCCCCTTAGACTGAAATCCTGTCTGAAACCTGCTCTTAGAGGCAGCTCCTCTGATCCCTTTCCCCCTTTCTTCAAATCAGCTTGCCTGATGGTACTCTAGCTTCCCAGCAGTCTATGCTTCAGTCACATTTCCCCATCAGTAAAATAAGGGGACTATACCAGATGATCTCCAAGGCCCTTTCCAGCTCTAAAATCCAATGATCCTATGATTTTTTAATAAGCTAAATTTAACTGTTCCTCTGTGGGGTATGAATAAATATTAACTGCATGGACTTAAAGGAGATGTTGCCAACCTTCATGCAACCCACAGAGGATCCCAAAATGATCCAGAAGGAAAATAAAAGCAAAAGGAAGCAAAACTTGACCACTCATGAATGTTGTAATAAGAAGTTTTAACTAGCTTCTCCAATGGAGAAGTCATTCTATGGCTAGAGAGAAAAAACTCTGGGGTCTCAGCGCTACCTAGTGGCCAATTGGCAGCAACCATTCTTTTCCTCCTTCCCCAGGAATAAGGTGTCAACAGAGGCTTCAGATATGAAACCTCCGCCATTCTCCATCTGCTAACACCTTTGGAAGAGGCAACAGAACCAGATTTAGTTGAGGGTGGTTTCTAAAAATATGCCCCACCATGCCAATTTAGAAACACCACATGAGTTATTTATTAAATCCCCGAAATGGCACGCCTCCAAAGAGCTCAAGGTGCTCCACATAGAACTCTCAACTTAGCGAGTTTAATTATATATTTGAAAATGAGAGGTGTGGAGGAGAGAACTAGAGAAGTAGAGAAGAAGGCTGTGAGGGCAGGCATTAAAAAAAAGACACCCAGGTACCTTTAGCATGTGTCTGTGATGACAAAATTGAAAGAGTAGCAATGTAAACAGTACCAAAGTTCTGAAAGATATCTAAGAAGCCACATAGGTGGAACATCTCAAACCATGGATATCCTACACCTGGAAGTTGGTGACATTCAAAGTTTTAATAAGGGCACAGTCAAGGTTGGCTGAAAATCCCCATGATTTCACTGATGACTATATGAAGTAAGAAGAAAGTGTGCCCTGGGGGTGGCTGTCTGACCTGTGTCCAGGAATGCTGTCTCCCACCATTGGAACCATGTTTTAATTTCCCTTTTGTTGATGTATGGATTCCTCTATAGGAGAGGATTTGCTAATAAAGTCTTTTCTTTTGGCTATCTAAAATCCTCCTGTTGGTTTTAATGACATTCTTGGACTGTCTTCTAATCAATAGATTTCATTTTGTGGTTTTGTTTTATTGGGGAGCAGATGGTCTATGGGGAGTTCTTGAGAGAAGAAAGCCCCTCTACTCATACACACCATCAACTGTTCTGCAAGTTAAAGTTTTGGAGAGTTAAGTTTATTGGTTAAATGATTTGCTCAGGGTTATATACGCATTCAATATGCATCAGAAGTAGGTCTTGAACCCAAGTCAACCTGGTTCTGATGCTGGATTTTTTTTTTTCTCTCACATGATGTGACCTTGATAATTAGAACTGAGAAGTTTCTAATCATAATATTTTAAGGATAAATTTAGTTTCATTTGTGATCCTGCTCCTAATATCTTCTCAAAAAATAAATGAACATATTCAAGTTATGATGAAACTGAATGAAAATGGATTTTATTTTGATTAAAAAAATAAGCTCACAGAATTATTTTTGAAAAAACAGAGGGATGTGATAAAACCCAGGTTTGGGAATCACTGAGTTAGAATCTCTGGGTCTCTTCCTTAAAGATATTATCTCAGATGTTTGTTCCTGCCATCACTGACTCTCTACTCTCATGGTTTTCTTTTACATTCTATTTGATCCATCTTGTTCATTTCAGCAACTATTTATTAAGCACTTATTATGACTCCTACAGATATTACAATTACTCTCTGCAAGATGCTTCAACAAGAAGTTCCAGGAATCCTTATTATCACTCCCAATCAGCGGGGTTAGATGATTCCTCCTCCCTCCATTTCTTAGACATTTCTGTGAATCAGAGTTGGCCCAAACAAGAGAATGTTACAAAATATTCCCTCTGTATGCTACTTTTGCAAGCCAGATATTACTGTACTCACTTGGAAGCCATTCCAATCTCTACTTGGCATCTGATATACAAGAGCAAAAAATATAGGTATTCACTACATCAGCATAGGTTAAAGGAATTTTTGGTTTGGATTTCAATTCCATCATTGACTTCTGTTCTGGGCCCAACTGTAATGGATCATTATACTGCCTACACAGATAAATGAAAGTTCATTATAAAATGTTTACTTTGGCCCTAAACTGAATGCTAGTTGATATAAATTGGTGAAAGGGGAGAGGTAGGAGGTTGAGAACAAGACGTGCTTTGCTCTTCAGTTTCATATTCTAATTTGGAGAGATGAAGAAATTTAAATAGATTAGCTTCTGGGCACATAAGCCTAGAAATATGAAGGATGCACCAGAAGGCCAGATAACCTGAAGGATGATTAGAAGGCAAGGAGAAAGGGTGTCTTCATACCATACATGCACACACACACACACACACATACACATTTTTCTTACCTAGCCTTCCCAAATATAGTTTGGGGATTATTCAGTTCCTGATTTCTACCATCCTGCAAATAAAGAAGGTTTTTTTTTTTGTTTTAAAGGAACAAATAAACAAATCAGAGCAAACTCACCTTGTCCTAAGCACAAATATGAAAATGTATATATTTATATATAGATATAGATATAGATATATATGGTAGGGTAAAAGAGGAAATCCACTTTTTTTTGTCATACACAACAGTAATCAACATCATGCTTAAAGGATACTTTCTTGTCTCAAATATCATTCAAAGGGCAAAAAATAATTTTTAAAATGTTAAAAATAAGTTCTGTCTGCCTCCAAAATCCAATCTATAGGCATCTAGCTATAAGCAAGGTGAGAATTCTAAGATGCAGACAGAGGGAAAAGGAAATCATGTGGCTGACTGAGGTGAGTATCTCCTCTCACACCTTCAAACTTCTCCTTTAGTAGACATCAAAAACAGTTGAGTTTATTCCCCATTTGATAAATGGGCAAGGGACATGAATAGGCAATGTTCAGATAAAGAAATCAAAACTATTAATAAGCACATGAAAAAGTGTTTAAAATCTCTTATAATTAGAGAAATGCAAATCAAAACAACTCTGAGGTATTATTTCACACCTAACAGATTGGCTAACATGACAGCAAAGGAAAGTAATGAATGCTGGAGGGGATGTGGCAAAATTGGGACACTAATACATTGCTTGTGGAGTTGTGAATTGATCCAACCATTCTGGAAGTCAATTTGGAACTATGCCCAAAGGGTGCTAATAGAATGTCTGCCCTTTTATCCGGTCATACCACTGCTGGGTTTGTACCCCAAAGAGATCATAAGAAAAAAAAGGCTTTTACAAAAATATTCATAGCCACACTCTTTGTGGTGGCAAAAAATTAGAAAATGATGGTATCAATTGGGGAATAGCTGAACAAATTATGGTGTCTGTTGGTGATGGAATACTATTATCCTAAAAGGAATAATGAACTGGAGAAATTCCATGTGAACTGAAACAATCTCCAGGAATTGATGCAGAGTGAAAGAAGCAGAAGCAGGAGAAACTTATACACAGAGACTGACACACTGTGGTACAATCAAATGTAAAGGACTTCTTTACTAGCAGCAAAACAATGATCCAGGACAATTCTGAGGGACTTATGAGAAAGAGGACTATCCACACCCAGAAAAAGAACTGTGGGAGTAGAAATACAGAAGAAAAACAACTGCTTGATTACATGGGTCAATGGGGAAACTATTGGGGATATAGGCTCTAAAGGATCCCCTAGTGCAAATATCAATAATATGTAAATAGGTCTTGATAAATGACACATGTAAAACTCAGTGGAATTCCTCATTGGCTATGGAGGGAAAGAACATGAATCATGTAACCATGGAAAAATATTCTAAATTAATAAATTAAATAAATTTCAAAAAAGAAATATTTTGTTTAATGGAATTGTATGTTGGCTCTGGGAGGGGTAGGGAAGAAGGGATGGAAAGAAAATGAATCATGTAAACATGGAAAAATATTTAAAAAATAATAAAAGAAATAAATACGTGGTTTAAATTCTCTTCTATAATGTTCATGTCTCAATTTAAATTAATTAAGCTTACAGACTTTTCATTTTATAAACCCATTTCCTTTTATGAAACTGTGATAAATACAGGTTCCTCAGATATAAAAATCAGTCCTATCTAAAGAACAGGGATTTGGGACTGTTGTGTACTTTACAATTTAGTTGTGCTGAGGTAATCACCTATATAATTGTTATATTCCCTGAATAGTCTAGAAAGTTGAGAGAAAATCACAGACCTGAGTTATTTGGTTTATAATTAAAAATCTGTATGCTAAAAAAGAATTACATTTCACAGGAGCCCACTGACATTCTGTTGTTACATACTTCCTGTAAATAGAGGATATGAGGTGGGGATGTGGAGTGTCCGGCCTCTTTGGCATAATGACAGCAAGCCTGGTGGTGGTAAGGTGGGCTTTTGAACTGGCTGATCAGCCATGAGTATGTGGTCTTTATTTTGTATCTGCTTTATTTCTTTATTTCTAATGATCATTAATAAATATCCAAAAATATAATGTTTTTATTATTGAGATTTAATTTATTTTTTTACATTTATGGCAACCAGAAGCTGGAAAAAAATTCTCAATTTTTTAAGATAGCCTAGATAAAAAAAAAATATAAGCCTTGTTTCTCCTGCCAAGGCTTTTTGCATGCACCCTCTCAAACTCTTAGAGAACTCCAAACTCTATTTGGAGCTGCTGCTTTACTTCTGCCATTTCCACCTTTTTTCCATGATCACTCTCCCTACTGCCTGGGCTATTTCTAGCTGGGGGACTCTTGGAGAAGAGGAGATAAATCACTTCTTTTGCCCATCTACTTGACCCCATGTTCCTCAGTTCCTTGCTGCTGCCTCTGGTGTTGCTAATAGGAAGCATCCTCCTGATCTCAGGCCCCAACCCAGATTGCTCATCTGACCCCAGCCCATCTCCATGTCCCAGACTGCTGGTAGCTGCTACTGTGTCTTCAGAAATCACAAACTTGGAGCAGATCTCCAGAATAGCTGGTAAAAACCTGGTTGTATTTTCCTTAGGCAACAATTAGCCTCCTAGCTCCCTCTCCATGTGGCTCCCTAGCATTTTACCTCAGAGGGAAGGAGAAGGGAAGAAAGAAGTTACTCTTCCAAAAAGGAAGTAAATTATAAGCATGGTACACTCTTTGAAAGAGCAGTGCATGACCTATTTCAAACAGCTTCTAGTTTTAGGGTGTTTTTTTTCATGAGTGCACTGATCCTTTCACTTATCTTGCCTGAGATTCAGGGAGAAGTTAATCTCCCTATAGCCCTTTGCCATTTGGGCCTGCACAGACTCTAAGATTAATCCAGTTTGAGACTCATCAAACACATGTTCTCCCTCACTGTGGGAAATCCCACAGTTCTGACAAAAGGAAATTGATTGAATAGAGAAAGGAACTTTAAAGATTTTGGAGGTGAACTTTTTAAACCTCTTCAGACTCCATTGTTTTACGAAAGTCTCTGTATTTTATTGTATTTTGCTGATTGTCTGCTTTAAGATTTAATTTTAAGTTCATATGTTAATCTGATCAATAATATTCTGATATTTTAGATCTGTGTTTTAGATCTACACTAGATCATTTTAATCTACTGTGTTTTAACTATTAGATATATTCTGTTGCTTTTCCACTATTACTACAGAACAAAATATTGTAAAATATTGTAAAAGCCCATAAATAGCCTTTTTTTTCTATTATGGCTTAGTTAATTGTCACATAGATGATGGATGAACTTCATCAAAACTGGTTACAATTGTATTACATTATTTGGAAAATTTAATGAGCTAAATATCTCAAATTGATTTTAAGGGGTCTTTAGACATGGTTTTTAGAATTTTTCTTTCAACAACTCTGACTGATCATTTTGCCTACCTCTGAGTTATTTGTAACAAGAGGTAAACATCCATTTTAGTAGCTTAAAGTGAAGTGCAATTATAATCCCCACCTCCCACATTTGTAAAAGTGTGAATGGATGAGACATAACAATCTCATACCAAAGGATCTGGGAAGTTCATCCCAGGGCATGGTACCTCTGGATGGCTCCCAAAAAGGGAGCATCTCTCATTTATAACTCGTCAGTATACACTACCCTTTCACCAGGTTGATCTAGATTCTTGGTGACATTTTTAGGCCCAAAAACAACAGTAAAGAAGTTTGGTCTTTTCTAAACTCCTCTGCCACATTTTTGTAATGATGGCAGTAATAGATTTAAAATAAAACCTCAGCCAAGGTTTAAACATTGTTACACCTGAAAAACTTGTGACAAGTATCCATTAGGTTTAAATACCATATAGCAGACTGATTTGAATCCTACTGATAGTGGGATGGTTTGTTATTGTAATTAAATGAGCAATTATGACTTTGGAGATTTTGATACTCTTTGAATGTATATTACCAATTATATTAATGTTCTTTCTACAAAAAAAAAACCTGTTAGTTTGTGAAAATCATTTGCAATCACAGTGGATCATGGCCAGGTTTGAAGGAGGACATGGATCTAATTTTTTGTTGAGAAACCATTGTATTGAACCTTTCCTAAACTGATACACTAAAGATATATATATCTATATATATATATATATATATATATAGATATATATAGATATAGATATAGATAATTTTTATTTTTAAAACATTTTATTATTGTTTTTTCTTGCATATGCAATATACAATTTCAGTTTTATTTTTTCTCTCCATGTATTTGAAGTACACGTCAACATTATTGAAAAGGCTTTTCTTTAATTATTTTTTTATTTTGCAGTAATATAAGTTTAAAATACATTTGTCCTAATGTCAATGCATACCCCAAAAGTTTTAGACTATAAAAATAATAACTTTGATTATTTTTTTTTAAATTATGAGACTTTGCCTAATGATTCTGTATGATTCCAGAAGAAAATACAAAAAGAGCCATTACACAGTGCCAAAAAATCACAAAGCTGCTTGCATGGTGTCAATGGAACACAAGGTTAAAAAGGACCATACCAATCCAGGTAGAACTGATGAACTTCTAGGCCAATACGAAAGGACTTGTACCTACTGCGAGACTTGAGGTTGTGGCTCTTGAAATATATTAAGATCCAGGATGCCTGGTTTCCATATTCTTTGTGAAATACTCACAGTTTGGCTATCATCCTGGCTCCCCCTATCCCTGAGAGTGAAGGTAAAATCAGACCAAGGAATGACACTTCTCTATCACAAAAAAAAATCTAGTCCTTTTTTCTCTTTTATTGTATGGAAACTTCCTGTATTCTTGCCTGCAAATGGGTAAGTGAAATATTACTGCCTTTGTCCTACAGACCTGTGGTATAGAAATTACTTTGATTAGGCCATGATTCAAGGACCTGTTATAGGCTTATTTTCCTTAAATTTTTTACACATAAGACTTTTATGGTCTATATTTCATCCAGAAGTTATTTTTTCTCTTTTATTTGGATTTTTTTATGCTTTTGGTTTCTCTTGCCAATTGATTCATATACCTCATAACTAAGACATGCATATTTAAGTGATCCCTGTGTTTTTCAACACCCTCTTCAGAGGGGAATGTATTATTATTCTAAACTGCAAAGTTTAAATTATTTTTGAGAGTAATTTTAGGATAAGAAACATGCTACCCTTTTGAATCCAGAAAGTGAATTGTTTGAAGAAGACACCATGAAGATGCTTCCAAAGACCACACACTGCACCAGAAGATGCAGAGTAAACTTTGGGATGGGGTAATTTAAACTATGTGAGGTTGAATGCATTTGTTTTGTATGTATACTCTTATGCCAAAGGCGACTTCCCCTTAACTGGCTTTTTGTCAATGCACCTCACAATCATTGATATTGTTCTCTTTTCCTCTTATCCTCAAATTATTCTAATTTCAAAGTTGGTCATATTTACAAGATCCATTGGAGAGACTAGTCTTCCATGAATCTCAGGGCGGGGGGGATGTATAATTGAATATCTGTTACCCTAAAAAATGAACTACATTTCCCAGGAGCCCACTGACTTCAATATTCCCATAAACAGGGGATATTAGGGAGGGACATGGAGGGTCTCCCCTCATTGGCATGATGAAAGCAAGCTTTGTGGCAGTAAGGTAGACATTTGAACTGACTGATAAGCCATGGGCATGTGGTGTTTGTTGTATATACTCTTTATTCCTTTATTTCTAATGATCGTTAATAAATCTCCAAAAATATAATGTTTTTATTATTGAGATTTAATGTTAATTTTTACACTGGTACAGAATGAGTTTTTGACATCTTTGTAGCTCTCTCCATGTCTTAAAATCTATAAGGTGCTGATCTAGGCCATAAATGATTTTAAATATGTAGTATGAGATTTAAAGAAATAATTTTTAGAAATATATATGTAATAGATTTTATAAAACAATCATGGCCCAACTTGGTAATATCTACTTTCTCTTTGATATTATAGTGTTAGGAGGTTTTAGTGATTTTATTTTATTTTTACTTAATAAGCATTTTAAGGCATTGCAATGTGACTACAAAATTGGATAGAGAAAAATCCTTTAAAAATATGATGCAGTCATACAAATCATCAAAGGACTTTATATTACTGAATGCCACACTAATGTGAGTCACATGAAAATTTTTCAAAGGCTATCCATTTATGTGGTAGACAGAAAGAATTTTGAAAGATCTGGATGATTATCCTTGAACTGTAGCATGATTAATATTTTTAACTTATTGGTTTAGATGTTAAGACTGTAAGCAAAAGTATTATAGCTCTGCATTTTTTCATACTGTTTTTAGGTCAACACATTTGAAGAATCGATTTTTGAGGCTTTATTCTATTTTACTGTGTAGAAAATAAAACTTTAAATATAGTACATAAAAATAGCATGAAAATATAAAATCAAATAATCCTAGTCGACTGTTCATTTAAAGGCATAATAGTATACCATATTTCTTATTAACATATGTAATCTTGAAATGTGTACTGAATTTTATTTTGTCCTGTTCTCACAATGTCCTTTGGATTTTCTCCCTCTCTACTCCATAGACACCACCTTAATTCAGGCTTTTTTTTTTATCTCTCTCACAGACTATTTAAATAACTGCCTGTTTGGTGTTCTTGAATCCAGTTTCTCTACTCTCTAATCCATCCTCCAAAACAACTGTCACAAATGATCTTCATAAATCATAGCTTTTACTGAATTCCTTCCAGCTCCAAAATTTCCTGTTTCTCAGATAAAATAGAAATACCTCATATTGATATTTAAAGAACTTTGTAACCTGGTGTCAAACTGTCTTTCCAGATATATATTTACATAGTTATTTTTATACCTTCTCTTTCTAGTAAAATTATCTCTTTTCTGCTCCCTCATTGGGCATTTCATTCCCCATACATTTATGAAGTTTGACTACAGATTTTGAATTCACTCCATTGTACTTCCAGGTTTTTAGAATCCAGAGTTTCTGCCATTCCCCAATCCACATATGGTCAAGGAACATGAAGAGGCAATTTTCACATGATGAAATCAAAACTATCAATAAACACATAAAAAAGTGTTCTAAATCCCTCCTGATTAGAGAAATGCAAAATAAAACAACTCCAAGGTATCACCTCATACCTAGAAGAATAGGTAATATGACAGCAAATGAAAGTGACAAATCTGGAGGGGATGTGGCAAAATTGGGACACTAATACACTGCTGATGGAGTTGTGAATTGGTCGAAGCATTTAAGAGGACAATTGGGAACTATGTACAAAGGGCTTTAAAAGAATTCCTTCCTGTTGACTCAGCCATACCACTGTTGAGTTTTTACTCTAAAAAGATAATAAGGGAAAAAGACTTGCACAAAAATATTTATAGTCTCACTGTTTGAAGGGACAAAAAACTGGTAAATGAGGGGATATCTATCCCTCTATTGAGTGATGGCTGAACAAATTGTGGGATCTGATGGTGATGGAATGCTATTGCTCTGAAAAGAATAATGAACTGTAACAAAGGATGTTATTTAGAACTTATGGTAACTCTAATATTCTAGAATCCAATATCCTCATTTTACAAATGAGAAAACTGAGGCATAGGGTCAACCTACTATTCAGTAACTGAACCTGAATTTGAAACAGAGTCCTGAGTCCAAGTTCAGTTCTCTACCTACCTATTACAACTCCATACTACCTCAATTATACCAAAGAAACCTATCCCATGTACAAATTAGTGGAGAAGGGAGAGAAGAATAATGTCCAGAATATTGTCTTTGTATCTTTGAGGTTCTACATGCAAAGCAATTTCACAATAATCTTTCTTAATTACCCCCCAATATCATTGTTTTGGATGAATATCTCTGTACATATGTATAAATATACAGGCTATTGATTACAAATTTAAAATTTTATCTATGAATTTAAAATGGGCTGATCACAATTGTGTTTTTAAGAACATAGATGAAGAGGTAGGAGCCCTAAGGTCAAGTTCCAGGACTATCATGAATAAGATTTGGTACCTTGAGCAATTCACTCCCCCTGTATCTGAGTCTCAGTTTCTTTATCTTAAAAAAGAAAGCACTGAATTAAATGATGCCTAAAATCTCTCCCCATAATTCTAGGATTATATCAATTCCACAATTATGATTATATCAACTCAATGATTATAATTATATAAATTATAGTAATTAATTGTGTCAATGGTGGAGAAAAGGTCCTGAAGAATCTAACTGCAGAATATATTAGGCACTCACAGACTGTCCAGTGTATGAGAGAAATGCTATCTCATAGAATTCGACATGGTTGTTGTTTTCCTTTGTATGTGAAGAAGAACAAAATTAAACCACTGGTGAAGTCTTTTGACTTGCACATTAATTGCATTGAAGTCCAGTGGCAAGACAAAAGCCAAGATAGCTGTTGATGACTCAGGATATGATGGATGACCTTGGCTCCTTTAGTGTCTAACCAAGTTCTAAGCATTCCACAATCCCTGCTTGTGCTGTCTTGATAACTGTTGGGACAAGTTGTCCTCATCTGCCCTTTCCTTCAGAAGTCTTCACTTTCCTGTGATTGACATTCCCCTAACTCACTGACAGATTTGAGGCTTGTTATACAGAAATGAAGTCACTCTATATAAGATTCCTAAATACCTAATTTACTTCCCAATAGCAAACTTTTCAATATATTCTACAGTAGACCTTCTAAGCACTTCTATGATAGAGGCTATTTAAGTGTTTACCTGAGTCTTTCAATGTATTTAAACAAACGTGAAATGATTTCTAGGAAAGCTAGGTGGAAGATTGGATAAAATGCTATGCCTGGAGTCAGATAGACCATTCCTGAGTTCAAATCTGACCTAGACATTCACTAGTTGTGTGACTTTGGGCAAGTAACTTAACCCTGTTTGCCTCAGTTTCCTTATATGCAAAATAAGCTGGAAAAGGAAATGGTAAACCACTCCAACACATTTTCCAAGAAAACCTTAAATGGCGTCATGAAGAGTTGGATAGGGCTGGAAACTCAGCAACAACGATAAAATAAGTGTCTGTAAAGTTATCACGCTAAGTGCTGGTGAAGGTATAGGGAAAAGTACATCATCCTTTTCCTCAAGGAACTTAAAACCTAGTAAAATATAAGACACGTACTGATACTATTGTTGAACGTCTAATGTGTTATGGGAAAGCAGAAGTTCTGAAAGACCTGAGGAAGGAGAATTATATTCATATCAGAGGAAGCTTCCTGTAAAAGGTGGTATTAGAGATGAGTGTGGATGCATATAGATGGATGAAATGAATGAAAAAAATTATGTGTCAAGCACTAACTTTAATATTTACCATACTGTATTATGGGATTATAAAATAAGTTATAGAAAAGGGCAATCAAGTGACAAAATGAAATGACAGAGATTAAAAGATTTCTTAGAATTTCATTAACTGGAAGGGACCAACTCATGCTAGAACAAGAATCCTGTCTACAGTGCACTTATCGTTATGACATCTAATCCTTTTTTGAAGACTTTTATTAACAGTGAAAGTACCATTTCCCATGCCTGCATATTCCACTTTTATATATCTGATGGGAATTCTTTCTTTACATCAAGCTGAATTTTGCTTCTTTTCAGCTTCTAACTGCTGCTCTTTGTTCTGCCCTTTTGGCCAAGCAAAATGAACCCAATCATTTTTTTTTCCACATGATAGTTCAGAGTCTCCAAGACCATCATCATGTCTTCTTTCCCCACTTATCCTATATGAAATGAACTGAGGGAAGACTATTTGAGAGAAGACTACCAATTTGGTAGGTTTGTGAATAACATAAAAGGATGTTGTGTGAGAAGGGAAGATGACATTAGAATTATTTTTCTTCTGGTTGTTCATTTTAAAAGTATCCCATTTTCATCACCAAATAGGGTGTTAAGACTAATACAAATCTCTGTCATACAGCCAAAATGGAAAATTTACAAATCTCAGTTTAAAATATATTGTTTTACTAATATCAAGATTTCCACTTAAATTCCTTATATTGTTGGGTTCTTTTTCTATTGAAAATATAGCTAACCCTAACAAATAGAACCATAGAACTTGCCAAGTCATAATTACTCCATTGCAACATACCAAAAGGAACCCTTGCAGTACACGAGGAACTTTTAAAAAGATCACATTATCTGACGTTTTAAAGTATTTTACTTTGGTCACCAATAAGAGTGTGGTTCCAAATTAAACCTATATACCTCAAATTATTCTTGTTTCCCTTCTATTCTAGAGTTATCATCATCCAATGAAGCTATTAAGTTTTACAACCTTCAGATTTAAAGGTGAAATGCTTTTAAAACTACATATTTTTGATAAATATTTTCCCTTCATTTGAGCTAATATGGCTTTGCATGTATATCAAAGTAAAACAAAAACAGATTAAAACAATTTCCTTCATTCTATCAGAGTTTCCACAGAGTTAGCCTAGGCTTATCTTGGAAGGATGTAGAGTTAAAAAGTGATTATGAATTGCTTATTTAAGATACATTTATTAAAACCTGAAATAGGATGAAAGTTGCCATATTTTATAAATGTTATTCATCTCAAGCTTTCCATAAGCTTCCATCAATCCTAATCAATTTCCAGATGCACATTCCTCTGCCAAAACTGTTCCAGGGCCTCTATTATATGTTCCCTATAATTAACTATCTATTGTACACAAGTTAGACACTGTTTGACACAAGCATTTATTCATAGTTCATGGAAGATTCCACACTTTTAGTGTCAGGCAGCTAGGACTACTCAGTACTACTAATTACTCTGAATATAAAGATTTTAATTCTGGATTCTAATCCATGGTCAGAATGTATTTGCTTTGGAATAAAGTTTCACAAAGACTATAATGACATTTATCTGCTACATAAACGATCTAGAGGAATAGTGCTCCATAAGGGTAAATATAGCAATCTACAGTAGAAAGAGATAGGACCTCATAGCCAGTAAGATCTAGATTCAAATCCTACTTCAGATCCACACTGCCTGTATGGTCTTGGCCATTGCTTTACCCCTTGACTTGTCTTCTGGGCAACTCTCTAAGGCAAGAATTTGAAGAGAAGATGTCATCTGGAAGTGACAGAGGGATTGCTCTCATCTTGAATATCCCTGCATCACTGAAATACCATATTAAGTCTTTATTCCTCCATGTGAAAAACTCCTAATTTGTGTTTTGAAGAGACAAGCTTAATATTTCTTCCTGAAACTGTTTCTAATAAGCTGTAGAATATTCCTCTGTCATTTTTGTTACTAAATGCCACAGTGGACAGAGGGCTGGAACTTAAGAGGGCTGGAGTTTAAATCCATACCATATACTTTTTATTTGTTTAACCTGGGAAAATAACTTAACTCTTATCTGCCTCAGTTTTCTTATCTGCAAAATAGAGATAATAGTAACCCCTTTCTTCTAGTGTTGTTGTGAGGATCAAATAAGATAAACAAATTTGTAAAATATTTTGTAAACATTAAAGCACTATTTAATTTTTTTGTTTGTTTATTTATTTAATTGCTTTAGGATATTGCTCCATGGTTACATGATTCATGTTTCTCTCCCGAACCAATGAGCAATTCCACTGGGTTTTACATGTGTCATTGATCAAGACCTATTTCCATATTATTAATATTTGCACTAGAGTGATTGTTTAAGAATTTCCATCGTTAATCATATCCCCATCGAACCATGTGATCAAGCAATTGTTTTTCTTCTCTATTTCTACTCCCACAGTTCTTTCTCTGGATGTGAATAGCATCCCTTCTCATAAGTCCCTCAGAATCTGTCCTGTATTATTACATTGCTGCTTGTAGAAAAGTCCATTACATTCGATTGTGCCACAGTGTATCCGTCTCTGTGTATAAGTTTCTCCTGGTTCTGTTCCTTTCATTCTGCATCACTTCCTGGAGGTTGTTCCAGTTCCCATGGAATTCCTCCAGTTTATTATTCCTTTTAGCACAATAGTATTCCATCACCAACAGATTTCCAATTTGTTCAGCCATTCCCCAATTGAAGGGCATCCCCTCATTTTCCAATTTTTTTTTCCACCACAAAGAGTGCAGCTATAAATATTTTTGTGCAAACCTTTTTTTTTCCTTATTATCTCTTTTGGGTACAAACCCAGCAGTGGTATGACTGGATCAAAAGGCAGACAGTCTTTTAGGGCCCTTTGGGCATACTTCCAAATTGACTTCCAGAATGGTTGGATCAATTCACAACTCCACCAGTAGTGCATTAATGTTCCAATAGTCCCATATCCCCTCCGACATTTATTACTTTCCTTTGCTGTCATGTTAGCCAATCTGCTAGGTGTGAGATGGTACCTCAGAGTTGTACAGCACTATTTAAATCCTAGACATTATTAAGATTACTATTATTATATAAAGTAAATTACTTAGGTGATCATGATGGATATGTTCTTCCATTCATAGGCAGTGCTTTCTTTTCTGAGGTTAGTACAGCTTTAATACTTATCCATTCATTTATTATTTCAAGAATAAATTATTAAGCACCTACTTTGTTCATCAGTATATTAGGCATTACAAATAACATAAAAGTTGTAGACATTGTTTTTATCTTCAAGTAATTCACAGTCTAGTTGTAAAAACAAAACAAACATGATATTTTAGCAATAACTTCTAGTCATTAATATATGCATGTGTGTCTTTCTCTTCAACCAAAAATCAATTTTCTAGCTACACCATTTTCAAATTAGAAGAGACTTCAGTGACCATCAAATCTAGTAATCGCCTATAAAAGAATTCCCTCTACACAATGCTTGAATGGTTGGTTATCCATTTTTTCCTGGAAGACATCTATTGATCAGCAACCTACTCCCTCCTAGGGCAGCTCTTTTTGCTGTCTAACCTTGCCTTCTACCATTTGTAACTATAAAATTACTTTATGAATCTAAATGTAAGACTGTACATTTATCCCTTTGAATTTTCATCTAATTTGACTCCACTCAACATTTTAACATATCTCCTAAACTTTTTTGGATCCTAATATTATGTTATAAAATATGAGCTGTGTCTATAGAAGAGAATGCAAATTAAAGAGGAAGAAAAGAAATGTGAAGAGAATAATTTATGTAATACCTACTACGTGAAGGCACAGTTAAAAGCATTGTTTGAAAATATTATTTCATCTGTGTTATTTGTAAATGTAATAAATAGACCATTTCTGCCTTTATCCAAGTCATTGATACAAAAGGCTAAGCACACATCTTTGATCCACTAGCAACTTCCTTTCACACTAACTGAATAAAATACTTTACTAAAATTCAGCAAATTAAAAATGAAATTAAAAGAGATTCATTAAATACCTACTTTGGTGTCAGGTAATGTGCTTAATATTCTTTAGAGGGATTTTTTGGGGGAAAAGCAGTCTTTGCACCTTTGAAGCAATTCACAGCATATAATTGGGAGAAATAATAAGTAAAAGAAAAAAAACTATATCCAGGAAAAAGTTCATACACACTCTGCATACACACATTCATATACCTACATTTATGTACATATGCATATGATTGCATATATGCATGCATTCATTCATATACACATGCATAACAGGGTATAGCAACTGAGAATATCAGGAAAAATTTTTTGTAGAAGATTATATTTGGACAAATTCTTGAAGAGAGAAATGGATTCTACAAGGCAGAAGTGAGGAGGGAGTACATTCAAGGTAAGAGAGGGAGCCAAGACAAATGCACAGAGTTGAGACTGGAGTTCATGGGTATAGAAGAGAAGGAAAGGTCAATACATGTATTTTTTCAGAGCCCTAAAAGATACAAGAAAATGGAAGGGAGATAATCCCTGCCTGGAATAAAAAAATAGTCACACATGAAAAATTTGGAGGAGTCATAACAAATAAACAAGTAAATAGTGGTAGGGTGATAGAGACAACATGTCTAAGTAGTAAGGAAAGATGTATGTATCTCTCCCTCTCTCTTTCTCTCTCTCGCTCTCTTTCTCTCTCTTTCTATCCATCTATGTATTTACATATCTATGTATCGATATATATATATATGTATATATATATATATATATATTTCCTCCAAAATTTAAGAGAAGTGAAGCAAAAAAGCCTAATTCAACAGAGAATTACTCCTTTTCTTTTCTTGAAGCAAAAAAAAAAAAAGCAAATTCTCTCTGAGATTGTATCTCAAAGGAGCAAGGAATGCTTTTTAAAAATATATCCTGGGAGAAAACCCCCAACCACTAACTTTACCATTAGATACTTGTCTAATGGGGTAAGTTTTCAGAGCTTGAAATGAATACATTCATAAGACAAACTCTTTTCTTATCTCTGGCTGATTAACTAAAGATCTTCTTTACCTTATTTGGTCATCTGTTTAAAAAAAATGGCAAAATTGGTCACAGGTCAAGGACTGGCACACTAATCATGAACATGAGACTGCCATATAAATGAATAAATCACGAAAAGCTCCTGACAGTAGCACTCTCAACTTAGTGTCTTAAGTAAGCATTTAATTTTGATTTACTAAGGTAGCTACTGCATGTTAATTGAATAGTGTTATTAGATATATGCAAGATATAAGTTAATTATATGTCACTTAAAATGGTTATTGTGAGAACATACATTAATGGTTCCACTATTGGCTGATACCAGGGCATCATTAATGCATTTGGAGGCCAAAGCAGTTTGCAGTGACAATTGTTTGTGAAAGGTTAGAATGGACACAATGAGTTATGATTCATGGATCCCATTGTAAAATCCTAAAAGTCAGTTGCAGATGCTTGTATTTTTTTTTTCTTTTAGAAAAGTTGGGGCTTTGTTTTAAAAGAAAAATAAATAACATAAGGTCCATAAAACTCTTTTGATCTATATATTTCCAAAACAAGGCAAAACATTGGGTTTTTTTGTCCTTTTTCTTTTCCCAAAATTACTCTCTGTTTTCATTTCATCATTTACAATTTTTCATTTTAAACTTCATTTTTTAAAGAATATGAAAACAATACCACCTGTTGCCTTTATTTAAATGCAAGTATAAGGTATCCATGGTCATAAAGCATTTATTTTGATATGTGATCATCCCGAAGAGGCAGGAGATCCAGGTTCTAGTCTCTCCTTCTAACTGGAGCAAGATCTCCTCAAGAGGAAAAAATAGATCGTTTATGTTTTTTGTTTCTCATTTGCAACCAATGCACCAAGCCCAGTGTACAAAGAATAGTAGATGCTTAACAAATGCTCATTTATTGATTGGTTGAGCAGGGCCCCCAAACCATTTGAATCTTGGTTTTCTTTTCAGAAAAAAATGATAGTAATAATGTTTTTTTTTTTAACTATATAACTACACAGTGGTTGCATCAAATTAATTCTTAAGGTCCTAGTAGCTCTGAGATCTTTAATTAGAGGTCATTAGGCTCACTAGTGGTCCATGTAATATACAAGTTTCTCCTTTCCAAGTTTTAATAATTATTGCATGTAACTGATTGTTGTTTATTCATTAAGTCACTTGTACCCAGTTATTTTCATCAATATATATTTTACATTGATATTGTCATTATATTCCCATGTAATACTACACTACTCTTGACTTGGTAATATGCAAAGAATTGTGTAGGCTTATCATCTTTCTTGATTACATGTAATGAAGGAATCACATTGTCTTTAGGACTAATAGGGATGATCTAACCTCTGATTTGTTTTAAAAGAAATGCAGAAATTAAGTATTTAGTAACTTGACCAAAGGCAGAGACACTTAAGACTAGAACCCAGCCCACCTAAATCCTAATGTAGCATTTTGGTTGCTTTAAAGAAAATATTAAATTATTATTATGCCACTTTATTTTGGGAGATATATTATATCAAGGAAATGGCAATTACCAGAAATAAGTCTATTCACTACCTTATAAAACTATATTATTTATACAACCTATATTAAATTACCTGCCTTCTTAGGAAGGTAGGAAGGATGGCAGGGAGGGAAAGAACAAAGATTACAAAGTGTCAGCAAACAAATATTAAAAAATTATTTGACATTTAATCTGGAAATAATATTAATTTGTTATAAAAATCCATATAATTTTCATTCAAAAACCCTGCTGGACTATAAACTAATTATGTGATCATCCCGAAGAGAAAATTATGACTATTCTATATAATTGATGGGATTATTTCAATCAACTTTATTTCTAGTCTCTATAAAAAGGGAACCAATGAAAAAAATCTATACTTTGCCTCAATTAGCATTAATTAGTCATAGAGTTATTTCTAAATCATACCAGTGACCAGTTTGCATGTACCTAGTAACCTAAAATTAAAATCTACTCTGTTGTACTGCTCTCATTAAATGGTTTACATCTAATCTGTTGCACTTGAGTTAGTGAAGGATATTGTTTTGGAAAGGTAATTAGTGATATTGTTCCTTACAATATATTATCTGCTATAGGAGAGGTTTTTAAAAGGAGCCAGCAAATATTCTAATTGGACTAGCTATTTGACAGCCACTCTGCAAATGATACTGTTAATTATCTTCTGCTTTAACTGGTCAATTAAAACCATACTAAGGATGACCAGCACTGAAGTTGAATGTTTTTAATTGTTGCCTGCCCCTCACTTAGCTCCAGTAGAACTTATCTAGAGAGTCTCCTTTTCACTGAGCAAATCAAATGCTTCCAAATCCACACATCTCCCTTAAAATTTAAGAAACAAGTAATATTCCATGTCATATGGTGACAAGTACAGTTCAAAGTGCCATTATCACTGTTCTCGTGGTGATAATTAATCCCTTCATCATTATCATAATGAGAAACCATGTTCAGAAAATGCTGATTGAAAAACCCAGATATCAAACACAAGTCACTCATGGCCCTATCAGCTAAATTGATTCATACACTTACTGTAGATTAGTACAGAGCCTTCCTAATAATTTATCTTCCCTACTCCAAACTTTTCTAGGCTTCTTATGTTTCACTTCATGATTTTTTAAAATTGTCAGCTCTAAGTTGAAGTACCAGTATTATACTTTTATTCCTTAATTTGTGAGGAATCTTTTGTCTTAATCAGAATCTTTTTTTCTGATTTTGCTTTTTTAATGCAGTTCATACTTTATCTCTTAACAGAAATAATTGGAGTAAATCTGTAACTATCCACAGATGATGAGATTTGTGAACTTTCAAAATTCCACATTACAATTTCATCAAGCCTCAAAGGACAGATAATGTTCACATTGCCTGGTGAGCCAAATAAGCTAGACTAGCCTTTCTAAGGGGCATAAGTCAGACATTATTTTGGGGAAGCTAGATGCAGAATTAGATTTTACTAATTTTTAGTAAGTAGAGTGCTTGGGACTAATGAAGTCAAGGGTATTCCTGGAATGAAATGACTGTTTCCTTACCTTTTCTCTTAACTTCAGTTTCATATATCCAACTTGTAGGACATTTTCACCTGGACACTCTTTAGTTCTTCATTGTAGCTAAAAAAACAAACTCCCCATCTTCCTTCTATTACTAGCATCACCATTTTTCTGGTTACCTTTATTTGAACTCAAACAAGGTTTCAATTGCCTTGGTTATCTATTCTCTTTATATTTTGATGAAAGATTGCTCTGTGTAAGGTTAAGTAGAAGACTCATAGGTGAGGATTCTATAAAACCACTTGCTTGTGCATATGAAGATAGGGAATGAAGTTATGATATTATACTGATTATGTCCCAGAAAATTTATTCTTCATCTTCTTCTTTCTCTTCTTCTTCTTCATCCTTCTTCTCCTTCTATTTCTTTATTAGTCCCTATTCTACCAAATGTGATATTTCGGAAAACTCTTTCAATACTACAAATATTAGGGGGGTGTGTAGACATGATTAGAAGACCTCTAAATAAGTAGTTCTTCCTCACCCCAGTTGGTCAAATTATAATTTAAACTTTATGTTGCCACATTTATAAATTTTAAGAGTAAGAGGCAAAAAACTTTTTCAATATTGAGTGGACTATTAAGATATGAAAGGAACAGAAAAACTGCCTGAAGATTAGCAAAGACAATGTATTTATCCTTGATGTAGAGGACCTACTTATCTTTTTTTCTTCCCACTTATGAAGTGAGCAAATGAAAGAGTCTGAACATTTAAGAACATGAGGACCTACCTTGGTGACTCCATCTAGAAGAAGGTTATAGAGGAAAATCTCATTTCTTGGCCTCCTGTCCCCACCCTGGTGCTTAGTCTGGTGCATACATAAAAACACTAAATAATTTTTTAAATATATTCATTCAAATACACAAATACATATGCAGATATATTTATGGATGCATGAATAGGTGGTTCTGTTTCTTTTAAAAGGTTCTCCTGTCCCTTTGTTCCTCCTTAACATTGACTTCCTCATGGGGAGGAATGTTTCCCTGTCCACAAAAGTTCAAGGGTGTTAGTTCAGGTAGTCATCATGGAGAATCCTTGAGGTTCCATGTTGGAGGCAGAGCCAATGACTGAATGACTTCATGAGGAGACTACCAGAGGATGGAGGCCACGGGTTTCCTTGCTCCACTGCTTCTTCACCCTCAGCTCATTATTCTCAAAGAGGCAGAAGTATAGTTTTGAAATGGGTGACAGATAACACATCATCTGCCCACTGAGGAAAATAATGGAAAGTCCAAAATAGGCTGAAGAATTAGTCAAAGTAGTTAGGAATGTGGTAGACTATTTGGGGAACTGAGGTTTCTCTGATATCCAAGGAAGGGTCAAAGGTAAAGTGAAGTCAATAATCATTGATCAAATGCCTGCTCTGTGCCAAGCACTGTGCCAAGTGCTCTCAATTTCCCAGGTCAAAGCTATATTCCTTATAGAGGCAACAAAATGGGAGAGGGAGTTGGGAGAAAGATGCCCTTCTTCTCCATTAGCAATGTCTTTTGATAGAAGTACGAGTCTCTAGGACATATGTCTTTGTATGTATTCTGAGAGAGGAATCCAAGAACCTGGCTCCCAGGAACCCAATCCTCCTGTGATTGCACAATCTAACTGCTTCTGCAGTTCTTATTGCACTAATTTTTGAACACTTTCAAAATGTTCAAAGATTCCAGGATAAGAAGCTAATTATTTAGCTAATCTTCTAGTTAAGGATTATATAAAACAAACACATTAGTGAGGGCTTATGCTCCATAGTTTTAGAATTATAGATCCATAGAGTACCTGGAACCTATGTTAGCGGTCATCCTTTTGTGAAACTACAGTTGTTGAATCCATTTCCTTCAGGTGATTTTATGGACGTGCGCCACTACCGCTTCTTGGAGCCACAGGTGGGAATCGGGTGAGAGATGGACAACAACAGGGAATCAGCAGCCCTGAAAATGGCCAGCAAGCCCTCACACCAAAGGTGTTAGTCCTCCTGGAACAGCCAGGAGTGTCATAGTGCAATAAACACTGCCCCTCCCAGTGCATATGCTAAGTCCTATCAGCACACTGCATGCATGGCAGGCCCAGCAGAAAATGGGTCAAGGGAGCCCAGAAGAATTCACACCCCCTTGTTTAAATACCTTACTTAGGAACAGGTTTTCAGAAGAGTATGTTATCCTTTACATATATTTTCTATGGGGGACCCTCCACATGAGTTCAGTGCTTATTCTTTGTCCCCACTGATGCTGTGTTCATTTGCTGAGAATGTGCCCTTGCTAGGCAGAAGATAATCTAATAGAAAATTTTAAATGATGAAAATATTGTAGATATCTTTACTCTAAGCTAGAGGCCCTCATCCTTTTCTATATCACAAATCCTTTTGGCAGCCTGAGAATCCTATGAATCCTTTCTCTACATAATATTTTTAAATGCATAAAATTTTAAAAAATATTTTAGTTTATATATAAATGTATATATATATGTGTGTGTATGTACATAAATGCATATGATTACAAAGGAAAATAATTACATTGAAATAGTTCTATTAATAGCTAGCTCATACTCATATAGCATTATAGAAATACTATTTCATTATAGCCTTATAACAACCCTGGCAGGTAGGAGCAATTGTCAATTGCATTTTACAGATGAGGAAACTGAGGTGGGCAGAGGCTTCAATGGCTTTTCCCAGAGTCACCCAGGTAATGTATCTGAATTGAATATGTTCCTTCCTGTTTTCACTGTATCTGCTAGTTATTTCTGCAGTTATCAATTTTTTAATGTTCATAGATTCCACATAAAGATGCTATTTTTATCTTCTGGGTATCTATTAAAATAGAACACATTAGTAAAGGCTTGTAAGTTCTAGTTTTAAGATTATAAAACTTTGAACCCAGGGAAGCTGTCATCTGCTGTAGAACTACCTTGTTACTACAAGTTTGGGGTATCGAAGAGGTGGCCCAGTTGGTGCTACCCAGAATTGCCAAGCTCAGATGAAATGCTGTTTTCACTATGAGTTCTTCATGGGCTCTCTCAATATTTCTTTTTCAATTTCTATGGGATGCAATGGCTCTATCACTAATAATTCAAAGGTCCAGTCATTTCTCTTCTTTTGTCAGTCATGTGTCTATAACTTTTCTTGCCATCTAGACTACATACTTCTTTATGACAAATAACCTGTCTTACCTTTTTTTTTCACCTTAGCAGCTAGTCCATTGTCTTACCCAGAGTAGGCAGGCATTCAATAAATATTGATTGACTGATGGATTTCCATAATTTGTCTTGAGCACTCACTAAGACCAAAATACCCATTTAGGATCTTGTGAACAGTTGCTGCCTTCATTAAAGTAATTACAAGGCAATATGTGTGTGTGTGTGTTTGTGTGTGTGTGAGAGAGAGAGTGAGAGAGACAGAGAGACAGACAGAGAGACAGAGAGACAGAGAGACAGAGAGGCAGAGAGAGAGAGAGAGAGCGAGAGAGAGAGAGAGAGAGAGAGAGAGAGAGAGAGAGAGAGAGAGAGAGAGAGAGAGAGAGAGAGTATGGGTGTAAGTATGTAAGTATGTGTGATATGTAGTGATATATACTAGTCCTAGAGTCAGAGGATGAGTTTGAATACTGATTCTCACACTTATTATCTGGATAGTCACTAGCAAGTGGCCAAGACACAGTTCCTCTCTGGAGAATTATATTGTCTTCTGTAAAAGCGAGAGACTTAAAATACTTATGTCCCAGAATTGTTGTTGTGAGAAAAACATGGAGTTAGACATAAAAGGTTACATAATTGTGGGTTATTAGTTCACATTTTCAAGTCTCCTTGGATTGGATTGGATTGGATTGGATTGGATTCCCATCACCTTCATTTATTTTCCCATGCTCAGTACCACAAAGGCAGAGATGAAGAAATGATCCCAATTTTTTTTCCATATTCTGAGAATAACAATGATTATCACCAAATGTTCTTGTTTTATTCGACAGGATTTCTCATCATTTTATGACTACAAGTTCAGATTTTTTCACTTTAATAGATTTGTACATTTCTCCTTTCTTCCCTTCCCCCTATAGAAGTGGGGTTGGGGGAGAGGGTGGAGAGGGCAGGGGATAGAACCAGATGGCTCTGGGAAATGAGAACCAGGACTAGAGACAGGAGGTTCTGGGTTCTACTCTGGCCTCAGACACTTCCTAGCTGTGTTATCCTGGGCAAGTCACTTTATCCCTTACCTCCCTTCAGCCTTGGAACTAATGCTTACTATCAATTCTTAGATGGAAGGTAGGGTTTTTAAAAAGAGAGGGGAAAAAAGCAAGGAAGAAGGAAGGGAAGAATGAATTGAATGCTGCTTTAATGATTGGCATATCCCTGGCCAGCATTACTATTTCCTAAAGTGTTTAGACCATCTAGGCTTACTTCTCTCTGAACTATACTTCTGACCCTGCAGAATGTTCTGCTTCCTTGCATGAAACTAGGCACTTCTGTACATTCTTTTCTCCTTTCACCACTCCCCTATCTCTGCTTTATAGTTTAGATTTATGTTTTGTCTTTTCCAATTAGAATGTTATCTCCTTGAGATTAGAGACTTTCTTCCTCTCTTCCTCCCTTCCTCCATTCTCTCTTTCTCCCTTCCTTCTTTCCTTCCTTCCTTCCTTCCTTCCTTCCTTCCTTCCTTCCTTCCTTCCTTCCTTCCTTCCTTCCTTTCTTCCTTCCTTCCTTCCTTTCTCTTATATTGGTGTTCACAGAGCTTAACACAAAGTTAAGCACATAGTAATCACTTAATAAATAAACTGTTTGCTCAAAATTTTCATGGCCCTATACCAGTAATTGCAAACCTATGGCACAGGTGCCAAAGGTGACACACAGAGCATTTGATGTGGACAGAACCCCCCCACACCCAAGTTTATTACTAGAATGGTAGAGGGACTCCGGCAGAACTGCTCCTCTCCCCTTCTCCACAGTTCCTGATGGAATTTTTTCACATCCCTACCCCTCTGCCCAACAACCCAATGGGAGCTCACAGTGGGTAAGGTGAGATGCTCACAGGCTACAGAACTAGAGGGGAACAGAGCACTTAAGTCACTCCCCTCCCCCTCCCTATGTTTGCTGAGGATATTCCTCCCTTCACCCTCCCCTCCATCCAGCAGCCTAGTAGGAGCTCTTCTTCCTTCCCTTGGGTGGGATAAGGGAGGGAAGAGCACACCTGGGAATCAGTGAGGGGAGGGGCATACCAAGGGGTCTGGGGGTGGGTGGGGGTTGGGCCTGACACTATCTCTAAAAGGTTCACCATCCCTGGCCTATACTACTAACAATTTCTTCATCATAATTGGAAGGTATTGGCCACTAAAAGAAATCAAATAAAATTAATAGGTAATGGATGGGTAATGACTACTTTTCTGTGTAGAAATTCTGTCAGAGGTAATTGTTTGTGTAAACAGATTATCAACTAGCCAGAATAAAGATCAAAATCAATACTAAATCAAAAGGGGAAAAAATGAATCTGAATATAATGACATTAACTCTCCCCTAATATTTTATCTTTAATATTCTCTTTTTGGCCTTTAAAGCCTTTTATAATCTGACTGAAATATACTTTTCCCTTCTCTTTTATTTTAGGGTTCAGGTAAAAATAGATATTTTTTGTTTATGTTTCTTGGTGGCTCTTCATACATGACAATCCATCTCCCACTCTACACCTGAAACATACTCCTCTCTCACCTCTGCTTCTCTCTCAGAATTCTTAACTTCCTTGTTTTGTGGGAGGGTCTGTTCTTTATTGTTCATTTAGTTACTAATGCCATTAGCTTTACAAGTCCATGTGGATTTCTTGTCCCTTAGTTTGGCTGGCATTGCAGAATTTTTATATAATGGGAATCTACATTTTGTTACCTGCACTATCACAAGCACTGAGATGCCATTGTTTTGTAATTATTCACATAACTATTCAATTAAAAATTAATTGAGCATTTAACAAAATGAAATATTTATCAGTTTTCCATACAATGTGTCTTGAAGTTGTACTGGTGGGTTACTGAATTATAGTGTACATATATTTTTATACAGATGCTGAAGTTGGATAATGAACTCGAAGCATTATTGATTGAGTGATCAGGAAGCATTATATATGGGGATTATATTGCATCTTGTTCCCACCTATCCCCCCCCCACCATGGTAATCTCTGATTGAAAAGACTATTTGGAGTGGGTAGCAGCTAGATACATCAGTAGACAGAGAGAAAGGCCTGGGAACAGAAAGTTCCAAGTTCAAATCTGTCCTCAGACTCTTCCTAGCAATGTGATCCTGTTCAAATCACAACCCTAATTGCCTAGCCCTTACTGCTCTTCTGTCGTGAAACCTATACTTAGTATTTATTCTAAGATGAGAGATAAGGTTTTTTTTTTAAAAAGGTGACAAAAATGCTAATTTTCTTCAAGGAAACAATTTTAGTTCATCTCTGAGACTTGTGAGTCAAGAAGTCTTGGGTTAAAACCCTAACTCTAAATATGCCAGTTCTGCGACACTAAACAAACTATTAAATCTGATAGTGCAAGTTATTTAATTTCAATGATAGCAAACAAACTTATTGGTGATCTAGATTGTTAGAGGGAGTGTCCTCACAGGCAGTACCTTATTCTCAGGAAATCAGAAGTATGGTCTTAAAAACAAACACACACCAATAAATAGACACAAACACACATACAGGTCCAAATTGCGAGGCATCGATGTCCCAGGAAAATCCAATATCAAGGGACCATGACATGAGATCAATGACAAGATGCATGTTGAGTCTAAATAGATGGCAATGTATAACTATTGGCAATTTTTGCACCAGAAGTGCAATTAAGGATGTCATCATTGACATAGATGAGTGGAAAAAGGTGGAGTGGTCATACGTAAAACCAAAGATTGTCTTAGCACTATATGTGGGTTCATAACAATGTAAAAATAAAGGAAAACCTATAGTGATGGTTAGTTAATTCTTGTCAGATTTGGGGAAAGTTATGGACAAAACTTGGTAAGGTCTAGTCAGTATGATGGAGGTGCAGTTTGTATCGGTGAAGGGAGAATACATACTGTTGAGAGCACAGTTTTAAAATTATTGATACATCATGTGTCCTTAGCACCTAGAAGCACAATTATCCAGCTAAGTGGTGCAGGGCACAGGGCCAGCCCCTACAGTTAGGAGACTTCAGTGCTATTCTGGCCTTAGTCACTTATTAGTTCTGTGACTCTAGGAAAGTCACTTAATCCTTATTTGTCTCAGTTTCTTCATCCCCAAAAATGGGTATATTACCATTTACCTCAAATTATTGTTGTAAGGTTAAATGAATTAATAATTGTAATGTACCTGGTACATAATAATCACTTTATAAATGTTAACTATTATTATTAGTGCCCAATGTAGTCCCCGTAGAGGTTACTATGTATTCCAACGTCCATATAATACTAAAAATTAATTAAATGACAATTTTTCATCAAATGGTTGGTTCACCCATAGGTCACATACAAGCACTAATTTTTTTCTCTCTTTAATTTAGGCTATTTCTATAGGAAATTGTTATTCCTGTTGACATAAGATCAGTTTCTGGAGCTATCTTGATGCTTGCTTTTTTTTTTTAAGCCCTTCCTTTCCCTCTTGGTGTCAATACTGTGTATTGGCTCCAAAGAGTGGTAAGGGCGAGGCAATGGGGGTCAAGTGACTTGCCTAGGGTCACACAGCTGGGAAGTGTCTGAGGCCAGATTTGAACCTAGGACCTCCCATCTCTAGGCCTGGCTCTCAATCCACTGAGCCACCCAGCTGCCCCCTTGATGCTTGCTTTTACTGGTTGTTAGTTTAATCTTCTAGTACTATTGATTCCTAGGCACAACCTAACTATTGCAGATTGACTATTGAATTCAGTCTTAGAAGTCTGATCTTTTTTCCTCAGAAGTATATTTAAGTTGAGAAATAAAAATCATTACAATCATCTGAAAGGTGACCATGATCCAGAGAGCAAGGTGTTGCAATGAAAAGATCCTTAGATTTGGCATCACAAGACATCCATTTGCCATTTGCATCTTGCCTCTGCTCCCTGTGTGACCTGGGGCAAGCTCCTGTCTGGGAATTGGTTTCCTCCTCCATAAAATCAGAGTATTGGACTAGGTAATCTCCAGATTGCCTGAGATCTTACATGTCTTAGTTCTAAATCGTAGATCTCAGGAAGCTATTAGAGGTTGCATCTCATCATCCAAAAATCAACATTTTCACTTATCAATAACATAAACAAGCTTACAAGAGGACTGCATAGATCACTCAGAGAAAAGCCCCTAATAGTGCAGTGCAAAAATACTCAAGAAATATATTTAGCTATTCTAGTCCTTTGAGAAATCATCAGCTTTATATCAAGAGAATCATGGTTTCATACCCAAAGTCCAGTTATCAGTTAAGTTTGAGAGTGCCTTTAGAAACTTAGCAAAGGGCATTTTTGGTAGCTGAGCAGCACAGTGAATAGTGCCAGACCAGGAGTCAGGTTAACTTGTCCTGAAGGCTTGAAGGAACCCCAGGGACCCACAGCCTTCATTTTACAGACAAGGAAAAGGGGCTCTCTTAAGGTCACATAATGTTTAAGTGTTAGAGGTGGGATTTAACTGAGAGTGTCAAATTCTAGACTGTGTATTCTTTTCACTATATCACAGAATTGGAAGAGCATGGGACATTTTTGGCATTTTCCAGGGGTAAGGAGGGAGCCGCACTCTTTTGGGATTCAATAAATTTTTCCTTTAGAATTGTCCCTGCTTTGTGAAGGTAGACTGATTTAGTTTTACAACAGTACTGTTGTAATTTTTATTCTCTACTGGATCGCCTGGTCTCAACAAAATAATTAGATAATGGAAAAAGGAAAGTAGAGTTTTGTTTAGTTAGCTATAAAGATGTGAGATTAATACTTCAGTATCATATACTTCAGTAGTTGGCAAATGCATAAAAGCAGGAGACATAGAGTCAGTCGATTAAGCATCTTTGACAAGAAACAAGTAAAGGAATTTAAAAAAATTAATTCCCTATTTTGACTTAAGCTGTTGTTTTCATTCTTATGCTTTCCCAAATGATTACCTCAAGGCTGAACACTAAGTCCAGTTCATTCTTATATTTCCTAAAATCTCCATCAGTTCTATTTCATTGATTCTACTTGTAAATCTTTTCTCCTTCACAGTTCTGTACCTGGAGTGATCAGCATATCTGTATTTATTCATTTGACAAATAGTGACTGTTTCAAATGACTTAAATCTTATCCCCCCATACACATAACTATGTACATATAAAGCTTATCCCAATTACATGAAACCAAGCAATAGGAAAAACCATTCCAATCTTCAGGACAATTTTCCATATAGAGCTCTATTTTCTCTTTTATTTCATTAGATTTAAAACGGTAGCATCACTTGTATCTCCTGCAGAATAGTTAATAGTGGAGGCACTCATAGATATTTAATCAATCAGTTTCCCCTAATAGCCCTTAATGTACCCCCGAAGTGATTGCCATTGTCCAAAAACTGATAATCAGTGCAACTCAGTGGGTGGGCTGAGTAGATAAAGGAGTGTGGGAGGGGATAAAAAGGACACATTTCACAATTCTAAATAAGAACTTATAATACATAATGTTAAAGATATTCCTACTCATATATGAATTTTAATCATCCATCTTAAAGCTAATAAAGGAAAAGCCTGCCTACAATGTCATTTAACAGATTATGCATCTATATGGAATATAACTATTATACCACATTAAAATATAGTTTAGGTGAATGGAATTCACAGGCAAGTGATTTCTAACTCCTTCATCCTCTCCCCCATTATAATTCTATTCATCTGAATTCTGCTTCAAAAAAATTCCTGTACTTGCCTATTTTCCTACTAAAATGAAAAAAAAAATTCTCATTCTAATATAATAGAGAATTGAATTGGAGATCCAAAGTAAAAATTCTCTTGGTTCTGAACTGTGTGACTTGGGGATAGTTATTTAATCATTCACTCATTCATCAGCATTTATCAAGCACCTAATATGTGCACATTGTTAAAGTAAGCACAAGGGGGAAGTTATTATAAGGAATGATCAGTGTTGGAATTTATAGGCTATTAGTGGATTAACACAAAAACACTGATACTGTAACTATAATTCATCCTAAATCACTTAATCATTTAAGGTATCTTCGTTTTAGTCTCTGCCTTTGTAAAATGAAACAGTTGAATTCAATTGATTATTTCAATACTTCCTTTTCTTGTCTTATGGTTCTATTTTCTTTACCTTTATTCAAAATTATAACCACGGTTTACATTTATGCAGAATTGCACTTCTCTTAATTTTGATTTTAAAGGGGGAAAAATCTATTTGCTTCTGAGGATTATCTTCATCCTTGAAAACACTGATAAAATAATAAATAACTGAATTTTGGATTTCAGATTGGTGGAGAGCATGCAGTTGGCAAATCCATTTGGAAAAGTTAAAAAATTCACTTATAAGTACTAATAGGTACGTTGCATTTCTTTTATCTTCTTTTTCACTTATTGCCTATGTAAAGAGTTGTCCTTTCTCCAAACATAAGGAACGACACAGTATAGATATATGAAATGAAGGTTTAGAGTGGCGGATGGAGTATTGGCCTCAGAGTCCAGAAGAATAGAATTCAGTTCTTCTGTCTTCCCTCTACCAGACACTGGATATGTGTGCTTGGTCAAATCATTTAATACCTCAGTAATTTAGGCAACTCTAAAACAGTAAGTAGCACAATAGTCGCCCATTGCTAAAGAGAGTTTTCTCATTGAACATTCCCTGCCCTGAAGTAATTCTAGGTCTGTGTGGATGTAAGAGTAATTGAGCAGTTGGATCGACTTGATGAAACATGGATATTTCAAGAGTGCTTTCCAGGAACTTGGGCATGCACCCTGACATCCTGCTGAAAGGGCAAAGGAAACTCCTCCAGTGGGTTCCATGTGATTGGGGCTGCGTCTAAGATGAATAAGGGCTAAAAAAGACGTATGTGAAGTGATACAACGAAGCAAAAATATGCAGAAGAACACTGTATACAGTAACCACAATAGTGAACAATCATCAATTGTAAATGACTTAAAATGTGAAAATATGATTAATAAAATTTTATTGACATGTCATATAAAAATAATTTTAATGCAAAAAAAGAATTAGTGGAAAACACTTGTCTGCAAAGTTATCCCTTTTCATTGGTCAGTAAAATCAAGCTGGACCTTTACTGTGCTCTTGCTCATCTTCCCCTTCTCTTCAGTCTCCCATCTCTCCTCTCTGCTTTCCCCTAACTCTCTCTTTTTCCCTCTCCCTCTTATTCTCTCTCTTTTCTGTAAGAAACCAGAGGATTGCCAACAGGGGATCATTCTATAAGCTATTACTGTAAGTTACTCAATGCAGGTCTTCCATGTGAGAGAGTGCTTGTTAAGCAGCTCCTAAAGGATGATTATCTTCCATGGGGAGTTTAAAGTCTGTTTTGGTGCTTTGTTTTAGGTTTTTGATAATATGTTCCCAGAAGTCCTTTGCATGTGGTCCATTTTCCGTGATAAATATGAATATATATAATATAAATTATATATGAATAGTATATAATAAAAATAAAAGTGGTCACTTGTAAATGATTGCATTACAGGACTTGGAAATAATGTTATCCACATTTGGGGAAACCTAGACATAACCTGTACCTAAAATATATTTTGAAACTCACTCTGTCCCCAAGTCTCCTCTCAGTAAAATTCAGAGTTGTGGAAAAAAAATTTAAAATATAAACTTTTCTTTCCTAATTGCAATTTGAAAAAAAAGGCTTCTGAATTTTCAAAGCTTTAAACCAAGTTTTGAGTGACCCCCAAATCTCAGCTCAGAATTATTTTTGCATCATCTCTTCTCATTTCCATCAACTAGTTCATCTTAAGAAAATGTGTAGTATTAAATTATAATAATATTAATCAAAGTCATGGGGAGCAAGAGGATTTTCAATTGCAGCCCATGCATTGCTCTCAATATCACCACAGAAGAAGATTGTGAAAAGCACAACAATTCACAGAACTTGCTCCCAGAGCCGATTGTCCTTTCAATGCCTAATGACACTGAAGTACTTCCATGATTAAAATTTAAAGGCTTCTTCGTAACCAAGTAATTTGCCCCAAACTCCTTATCTAGCACTCACCAAGAAGGCTCTGATTTTAATATACCATTAATCAAGCTCCAGCCAAGTTTACAACTGATACTTTGAATGACAGAGAAACTAAGTTCAGCTCTCTAAGTATGGCAAGGTGGGAGAGAGGAAGATTGTATTCTTTCATCTCTGCATCCAGCAATAAACCAAACCAATTTGGTTTTAGCTACATGATAATAAAGAGACACATGGCTTGTATTACAGAGAAGTAAACAAAAATATTTGAATTTTAAGAATTAGGATTATATAAATTTGGAATTCTGTTAAATATCCTTTTTTCAGTGCTCAAAATTGAACATTAATCTATATGAAGAAGCATATTGTACACATTAAAATTCTTTCAATCTGAAAATAATGTATTTTCTACTTTTTTCAAATGGATAGGAAGATATCCATCTCTAAGCAAAGTATAAGTGAGGATTGTTTGATTAGCAAGTTAATCCATATCTGATTCAATAGCTGAAAGATAAGTTACATGAGGACAAGAAATTTTGCTTTTTTCTTCATATCTTCAGAGCCTAGAAGAATGTCTTGCTCATAGTTAAGTGCTAAATCAATGCTGAAATGGATTTTTGAGATATGAAGGCATACACTCAGCCACCAGTGCCAGTATTCTTTTCACTGAACTCGACTGCCTCCCTAGGAAACTATACCAGAACTGGAAATAGCTTCACACTGGTTCAACCCAAAGCCTGCAAATATTCTCAAATGAAGCTTTCCCTAAAAGCTTCTATACCTGCCTTTTCCCCATTTTTATAGCTGAAAGTACTTTTTCCTCTCACAGATTTTATTGCACTTTGCCTAGATATCCCCTTTGTTGAATTTAGGCACACAAGGTCAAGTGACTAGTTCAGGCTCACACAGCTAATAAGTGGCTGAGGCTGGATTTGAACTCGGGAAGATCGGTCAAATAATGAACATTTATTGAGTGTTTGTTGTTTGTTAGGCATGTGGCTAAACTCTGGGAATACCAATAGAAACAGAAATAAAAATAGTCCATATTCTCAAGGAATTGATGGTCTATGCTGAGAAGACACCATGGAAATGGAATCTGATTGGGGGCGGTGGGTTGGAGTGGGAATATAGGGAAAGTCATGGTAGAGAAAAATACAAGAACAAGTAGCCTGGAGAGAATCTGGACCTGCCTATAAGAATAGCCTAGAGACTAATTGTATTTTTTGTCATAGTTACTTATAAATGTATTATCTTGTTCCCTCTCTATGTCTCTTTAGATTATAAATTCTCCAAGAACAAGTGCTGGTTCATCATCCCTTCCTTTTGCCCTTTTATATCCCTAGTATATATGTAACTCTATGCCTTGCAAATTTTAGGTGCTTAGTGGAAATTTAAAAAATGGAACTGCCTTCTATCATCTTTAGAAGTGAGTACAGTTAAAACCTTCTTTCCACCAAAGTATAATTGTATCTATCTGAGATATATTTGCCTGTTCACATTCCACTCAACAATTCAATGAACATTTATTAAGCATCTCCTATGTGCCTTCTGATTGGTGGTTGGTTACATAGTCCTTAGCTTACTGAAACTGACAATCTAATTGGAGGAGGACTAGACAAAAATAATCATTAAACAAGTTAAAATTTGATAGATACAAAAGACATGGGCTTTAGACGGTAATAGATGAGCTATCTTAACTCCGTTTTATAAATGAGGAAAGTGAGCCCCTGAGAAGATAAATGATTTACTTAAGGTAATAAGTGTCAGAACTGGGATTCAAAAGCCTTGTCCCTCGCCCAAGTCTATTATTCTTTTAAATATATTTTGGTACCTTTTATAGTTCTCATCTCTAATACTAGATTATTTAAAATCACTTTTAGATACTTAAGGGAAATGACAAAAACACCTTTAATCTGTCTTTCAAGCCTGGGTGATGAGAATGATGATATTATCATCGGAAATAGGGAACTTAGAATAGGGGTCAGATGAGTTTCATTTTGGATATGCTGAATTTGACATATAGAGAGGACATCCAGGGAAGCAGTAGGAATTACAAAACTAGTATTCCCACTGAGGAGCACCAAGCACACAGCCTTGCAAATTTGATGCACTTAATGTCTGTTTTTTATTTTATTTTAATTTATAATGAATCTATTAGTAGATTTGGATTTTAAGAAATATGGGTGAATTTTAGAGCAATTTCAATATAATGGTGGTACCTGACATTAGATTTCAAGGAGAGGGGGCATAAAATGAGGTAATATAGACTCTTCTTTCTATGAGTTTCATATTGAAGGGGAGAACTGTAAGGTTATAGTTTGAGGGGTTGATAGGTCATTGTCAAGGAGAGATTGGGGATATTATATACTACAGAGAGAGACACACAGTAGAGGAGAGCTGGATGGGTTTATAGAAATTAAAAAGAAGCTCAGGAAAGAATGAAAGATTAAAGATGAGAGATGAAAGAGCTTATAAAGGGATCTAAGTAGTGTGATTTTTTGGAAAGATAACTGGAGGCAAGAGAACATGTAAGTGCAGAGATTTGTAGATATAGAGATTGAGGAATGAATATAATGGATGATGTCGATATTCTCAGTAATGTAGAAATTGTGACCATCTGCTGAGAGGGAAGATTATATGGTTCAGTACTTGAGTAAGTAGAAAGTTTAGACCAGTTATAATGGAAAGTATGAAGGAAAGATAATTAGAAATGAAAAAAAAAAAGGATTGGTGTAAATCGGTGAGATCAGTTATGGCTAGGTAACACAAATTTCTTGAGGACTCAACACATTTTCATAACTTTCTTCTTTAGCCCCCAAAAGATTTAGAGTAGGAACACAAAAATCTGATAGGTCAGGAGGGGTGGTGTCCTAGGTTTTTAAATTAGCAAAGCAGGAAACTTAGAAAGACAATGAGACAAAGGACTCAGCAGGGAAGAAAAATGTTGAAAAAAAAAACTTATGAAGATAAATGAAATCTGAAGAGTCATAATGGAGAGAAAATGTCATATTTGGGAGTTATGAAAATGGAAATACAAAGATTTTGTAACTGACTGTATATGTGAGGTGAGAGTGAGGAATTGGGGATAATACTGAGATTATAAACTTAGAAAAAGGGATGAATGTGATGCCTTCAATATAAATAGAGAAGTTTGGAAGAGAGGTAACTTTGGGAATATAATTCAGACTATTTTGGAAGTATTTGAATGTGAGGACATTATATGAACATTAGCTAGCAAAGAAGATAGAGAAAAGAATATTCAAAAAGACAAGAGAACCAGGAAAAGAGTACCATTCAAAGAGGGAGCATCCAGGAAAAGGATGTAGTCAACAATGTCAAATGAAGAAGAGAAGCTAATAAAGATAAAACAAGCCCATCAGATCACATTCTATTATTATTTTATAAATAAATAAGATGAGGCCTAGAAAATTTCTTCAATTTGTCCAAGGTCACTTAGTCTGTGATTGATCTAAGATATCTAGATTTCCTGATTTCTATTCTACCCCCCTTTACTTGCCTCAGATTTTAATAATTCCACCCAAACTTGATGTGGGGGCCAGCTAGGTGGCTCAGTTGATAGTGCTTACTACTCTTCTGTCTTGGAACCAATACTTATTATTGATTTTAAGAAAGAATGTAAAATTTTTTAAAAAGTTGATGGGAAGAGAGATTCCTAAAGGAGACAGGATGTGTTATATATGTTGAAAGCACTGATTGAAAGAAATATTTTGATTCTTGGAAATTCCTTAGGACTAGTTAATAGATTACTTACACTATAGCAATTGTCTATTAAGCTGAATCAAAAACATTTTGACTTCTAAACAAATGGTTTAGTCATCCATTAGAGGTACCATCATAATTCTGTTTAAAATAACAAGAGTATCCAATCTCTTAATATCTAATTCAAGATGCAACAGTATAAGGAATAATAAAGGAACTCAATTATTACCAGTGATATGATTTAAAATATTTCAATGACATGAATTTTCTAACCATGAAAAAATATTCTACATTAACTAATTAAATAAAAATTTCAAAATAAAATAAAATACATCAATGTACTTATGAATTTATTATTATCAATATCAAAATTCACTCCATCCACACCTGCTTGTCCCACAATATTCTCATCAATAAGATACAATTACTTTACCACTATCATTTATATAATTTATATATGTACATATATAATATATAATTTCATTCAATAACATTTATCACCCAATGTTCTATGGCCATCTCTTATATTAGCTTTACATTGTTTAGATATTTATGAAACACATGGACTGTCTATTAGCCCATATATTTTAAAATTTGAAACTTTTAATTGTTTTATTATTATTTTTAAACACAAAACCCTTTATTTTTGCCACCTACTTGTCATGTTTAATCCTTTTCTTGTATTAGATTATAGCCTAATCAGGCCTACCATGAGCCTCTCAATTGCCCTTTAAATGGTCCTCAAATTCAAATCTTTGGAGACCAAAGCTTTCCATAATCTTCAGTTAAATATCATCAACAGAAAATATTGATGTTACAAAGTTTGGTCTATGTCCCTATGGTTTTTATGTAAATAATTTAGAGACATATAAGTTCAAAATATTATGGTCACAATGACCATGCTAAAATATCAACAGGACCCTTGCCTTCTTACTAATGGGGACAAAAGGAGTGTAGTCACACTCTAAAACTCAAGTGATTCATAATTCCAGCCAGGCTCAGAATTAATTAAACTAAGTCATATAGCTTTGTAACCACCTTAATGAAATCCTGAACTCAGCATCTAATGTTATTAATGAAATGACAATTGGTCAGTCCTAAAATATTCTGTAAAGCTACTAATAAAATATCAGAATTTAGTTTCAGACTGGTCTATTTTGTCCCTTACTGAAGGTTCTCCAGTTACCTAAATAATAAAATAACTTTATTATGAAGAACCTATAAGATGTTTCCACATGAAAAAGATGGGTTGTGCTAAAATAAGCCTCAAGGGTCACATTAAATATTTTTAAAGTAACTTAAAAAAAAGAAAATTAAATAAATTAAAAAGTGTCCAATTATCAGTTCAATTGATGAACACATTGTATTGATGGTATCATCTATGTATAAGGCACTGTGTCTGGAGCATCTTGGAATAGAAAGTTAAATAAAGCAAGGTCACAATCCATAAGGAGCTTGTAATGTTTCATATACATTATAAACAACTCTAAATTGCATATCTCCATGCAAGGAAACCACGGAGAAATCTTTAGCCTCAGGAATCAGAAAAAAACAATATACTCTTTCCAAAGGATCATTTCCAAATGTAATATCGAGTCCCATTTTGTAGATCTACTTAACACTGCTCATATCTGGATCAGATAACCCACTCAACATTTGATAGCTGCTGTGAACTTAACCTTCTCATTGTAGGCTTGCTTTTCATTATGAGAATTTCTCAAGTTTTGTTTCAAAGTGGTAAATGAAACATACAATAGGATTTTAAACATATGTTCTATGGTATGAAATCATGTCGACTTGCTCTCCATGCTACCTTCCTACAAAATGCACAGTGTTAACCAATTCTTTTCTGTCAACTAGCAATTTTTGGCAGATCCCTTTTGCATGATTCATGAAGGACCAGTAAAAGGCTAATTGTTCAAATTAATTTGCGTAAATGACTAAGCAAGAGATAACAAAATTACATCTGCACTTGTTTGGCAAAGATTCAATAGCAGCAGCGGCCCTGTACTGCCAGCTGCTTCCAGACAACACTCTTGCAGAAATTAAAAGCTACAAATATTAATTAATACACTTTTTTGGTACGTTAATTTGCACTGAAAGGTTCCGGAGTGCAAAACTGCTGAGAAGATGAACCATGATAATTAGAATTAATGGGATGGATGCATGTTTTTTGCAGCTGAAGTTTTAAAAACCCATGAATGGAACTGGGAACTTGAAACTGACATTCTCATAAATCTCTATGATAATGCAGCTATTAGTATTAGAAGGATTAAGTACTGTGGCTCCAGTGTTATCCATCACATGACACGTTATATCCCATCTGTCATTGCAGTAGCTAAGACATGATAGCTGTCCTTGAGGAAGCCATATGAAAAGCTTTGGGAATTCAAGGAATTGTGGTGATGACTGTTGAACTACAAAATGAATAGCTCAAATCTCTGACTTCCAAACAGAAATAATAGCCAGCACTCTGTCCTTGTCAGCTTAGTGCTTTGCAAATACCCTAACTCTAGTATCTATATTTAAGTTTAGTTAGGCAGTCTGAATTATAGATAGATCAGACAGAAGGGAAAAAAAAAGACCCAACTGTAGTCAGATGTCACCGATTTTATCTTTAATTCATGTATAACTTTATGAGTTTGATTCCTCTGAAGACTAGTTTTTACTGATCACATTATTAATTATACATAGAAACATCTTAGGCTTTCCTTGCTGCTAAAATACTAGTAAATATGTTGGAATAATACTTGACATAACATGACAAATAACTGGAAATTCATAGCTTATTCAAACATTCTGCCTTTAGATCTAGCCATTGTTAAAAAAAAATATTTTAAAACTAAACAGCAGGCATTAAGGACAGGGTGTCATCTTCACCAGAAAGCTCCCCAGATGTTACCCATTTGTGTTCTATCCATTACGCATATGTAAAGGGTGATTTAATTTATTTTGCTTTAAAATTTTTTGAAAGTGAAATTTGGTTAACCTGTTATAAAATTGAAGAAACAATCAATCTATTCAGTTGAGATGGGGTATGGTATTCAAAAAGAATGTGGCTGACCAGAATTGAGAAGGAACCTTTAAGTGTTATACCCTACTTCATAACAGCTAGGTGTTTTTAGGCTTGATATAGTGCTAAAAAGCTCTGGTGTTTGCTTTTTGAGGAAGGATAATAGAGGAGATTTAAAGGGTCCCAACTAGAAATTTTTAAATGACCAAGTGAGTAAAAATCATATTTTTGAGCAAGCCTAAAGACAAATCAAAATAAAGAAGACATGCCTTCTAACCTAAGGAGAGAGGGGAATCCTTCTTACCTGATTAATAATACTTTAGACTACCCTTTAGGAGTTTTATCCCTTCATTTTAAAGTCTTTAGTACTTGTTAAAATGCATATCCTTGGTGGGAATGTGGGGCAAAACACACTTTAAATTATCAGTTATTTCCACTTTAGTTTGAATGTTTTCAGTTTTTATAAAAACAAGTCTTGATAGGGAAAGAGTATGTAGTTATTGACAACGTGAGAACAGCTTACATGATGGTCAGGGTATGTCCATAGTTGAGGAAGCTAGGCATACCAAGACTAACTTGGACACTTCACAGTTTTACCTCAGATCCTGTATTTTTGAGGAAAGGTTAGGTGAACAATTTATTCAAGAAAAGAAAATGATCATATGTCAAATTTATAATCTACAAATAGAGATAGCATCATATTAGGAGGATTCTGTTAAGGAAGAATTTCTCAGGGATAAGAATGATGAAATACTATTATGGAATTTCAGTGCTTTGTCCATAGAAAATAATAAATGTTGAATTCATTTGAATTTTATAAGCTTTTTTCATAGTGATTTTTAGAAATAGAATTTAGGGACAGTTTGGTTCAAATAGGATTAATTAAATTACTGTTGGTATCACTTTCTCTTCAATTCTATGATATTGACTACCATCTCCTGTTTGTGGTAGAAAGAAAAAGGAGAGCCTATAGTTTGACTATTGTTCTTTAGACCAGACTTCCAACTAGCTAATTCTTGGAATAAGGACTGAATGTCAGAAGACAGTGGGTCAAAATAAATGTTCCTTTAATAGATTCCCACTATGTTGTTGATGTGACATCCTAAATACTCTTTGCTGATGTCATTCTATTGTCTTCATCATTTTTTGTTATTTGTTCCAGTTTATTTTTGCTTAGCAAAAGGGAATTTTATACTCTGAACTCCTCATTGCTTTATAGCACCAACCTGGAATCCTGCTTAGTTGATCACATGGTGAGAAAAAATGCTGCCAATGCCAAAGTGGGAAAAAATATACTACTAAATGCTATGCTAAAAAAAATCAAAGAAAAAACAAAAGCAAAACATTCCAAAACAGTACTATATCACATTTAATCAGGACCTTCAAGATATGTTTAAAAATACCCCAAATGCTATGTTTTAATAATTATTTTATAATTGTTTTGGATATAAAATTTCTTGTAATTTCTGCTCAGGACATAACATTTAGCAATCATTAACTTTTCAATTCATCAGTTAAATTCTGGTTCCCCCAAATACATAATCTCATTCTTTTTACTTTTAACAAAGTCTCAGAGTTATAATGGTTTATTTTTCTACTTATGTTATACCAATTTTTCAATGGAATAAAATTTTATTTTCCTTTGGTAAGATATTTACATAAGGACACAATTTACAATAAGCTATAAGGCCCCCTGTTTCCAAAATTAGAGGGAAAGTGGAAAATTTGGAGAAAAATTATAGACAGATATATATAGAGAGAGAAATCTCAAAGATTTCATATCTAAAATATATAGAGGATTTTGTCTAATTTACAGGAATTAGGAGCCTCATCCCCAAATAATAAATGAGCAAAAGATATGAATAGATGATTTTCAGGTGAAGAAATCAATGCCACATATAGGTATATGAAAAAATACTCTAAATTACTTCTAACTAGAAAAGTATGAATCAAAACAATTCTGAGACATCATCTCACACCCATCAAATTGGGTAAAATGACAAAAGAGCAAAATGACACATGTTGGAATGGATTTAAGAAAACAAAGACACTAAAACACTGTCCATGGAACTGTGAACTGATCCAACCATTTTGGAGAGCACTTTGGAATTATACCCAGAGAGTTATAACATTGTATATACTCTTAAACTCAATAATAGCATTGGTGGGTCTATTTCCCAAGGATATCAGAGAAAAAGGAAGAGAACCTATATGTTCCAAAATATTGATAGCAGCTCTCTTTGTGGCAACTGAGAAGATATCCACCTTGGGCAAAGACTGAGCAAATTGTGATATATATCTATATCTATATCTATATCTGTCTATGTGTGTGTGTATGATTGTGATGGAATACAACTGTGTCATAAGTAATTATACAAATATATGTATATATATATATATATATATATATATATGTTTACCAGATGAAGCCTTCTAAGATGTGGAGAGGAAAGGGAAGAGCTAAGACACTTGGAAAAAAATTCTACTAATAAAAAAAAAAACTAACAAGGCCTTTCCTAATTATTTTTTTCTAATTCACACCCTTAACATGAAAATGATATATTATTTATAATAATAAATATATTTATAGATCAGCAATTATTTATTAAATACCTCCTGATTCTAGGAGCTATGCTATTTACTAGAGATACAAACATGAACATTTAAACACACACACGAGACACGGGTCTCTTTTCTCAAAAAGCTTGCAATAGCTTATACAACATATTGTAATTTTAAATTTAACTAAACATTCTGAAAGGCAGAAAAAGTCCCAAATTGATGAGAATTCTAATAATAGATTATACATTTATTCATTAAGAGAAACTTGGGACTCCCTTATGAGGACTAGTATCATGGACTCCATAAAAAAATTTAAGTTGAGAGATGGTTCGTCTTTTTACGTCACCTCCTCCAAAAGTTTAATACATTTAAAATAAATGTGTAGGTAAATATAATTTAATTCACCCAATAACTGCCCACATCTCTTTGGTGATAGAGGCCATACTTTATAAAATATTTAATTTCCTTAGTCTTGTTTTCATATTACATTGTCACAAATCAAAGAAAAATTATATGTATATATTAATATACATATATATGTACATCTAGATATCAATTAGAATAATGGTCTAAATTTAAAACTCATATTTAATACAATTATGTATGTAGATCAAAGTATTGCCATATTGTATTTCTGTACCCACATATACCACTATCTGAAGTAAGAATAATCTGAATAGCCTTTCTCCTCATATCCTCTTACCTACCTGGAATTCCTTTATCTTCCTCTTCAAGTCCTATCTATATGTATTTTCAATCCTACACCTTCAGAAAAGTATGACTTGACATTTTACCTGAAGTCATTCCCTTTCCTTAGAAATCATGGACTATATAATTACTTGGACAAACAGTGGGGGTATCCCTCATGAAAATCATTCATTATTTTCTTCCAAGTTATTTTTACATTTTATCATTTATTTTTTTCTGAAATCCCATATCTCAGTTTCCCTGTAGATGAAAATGAGTATAATCCTACTGCATACCTCAGAGGATTGTTGTGAAGGATTTTTTGTGAATTTTTATTTATTCCATGTGAGTTTTACAGAAGAAGCATGACTAGATTTGTAGTAAGGTGATCTGGGTGCAAATTCCAAGTTTGCCACTTACTCATTGTGTGACATTGAAAAAGTTACTTAACCTTTCTTATCTGCAAATGCCTCATTAATAAGTAGATAAAATTGAACAAGATTGATCTCTAAGGTCACATGCAGTTCTAAATCTATAATCTTATTCTGTCTTTTATCATCTACCCAAATAAACTACAATCTCTTAGAAGGCAAGACAATATTTTAAAGTATTCCATATACTGCATAGGTCCCTTCATGATACCTTATATATGGTAGTTGCTCATTTGACATTTGCAATAGAAAATCAGAAGTTAACTATCAGAAATTTTTATTTATTTTTTTAATTTTCCAATTCAAAACATGACTTTGTAATGAGTATAAAATATTTTGAACCAAATTAAAAAGAACATAAAATACTAAAAAAATCCGTGGGGAGAAGGAAATCCTTCCACATACTATGATCCTTATGAAAAATAAATCAAAATAACTTCCAAAATAAAGTCTTTTAGATTTGTAAAGAATATGACTATGTTTGAGGGAAAGGTGAGGGGTGGAAGCATTTGTTTATCTCTAAATAAGAACGGAATCTCGTCTAATTATATACCTTTAATCAGATTCTTTTAAGGTCTTTGAAATTTGTTTTCTCATTTCCATTGTCATGCTCATTTTATTCACTTTCAACCATACATCATGAAAATTTGTGTCTTTTTTCTAACTATATTATAAAACACAGAATACACCAAAACCAAAGCAAACTTGTACAGGGATATCATTTAATACCAATTTGTCTATTAAAACATAATGTACACCAACTTGCCATTATATAGTCAACCTCCACACACACTATTATTCAATGCACCTCAGCAAATGATGTCTTAAAAAATAAAGGCCCTCCATTATTCCATTAGTGAGGAGAAAAACTATCAAATGGACTGAGTTGGCCCCACCAGGGAACTGAATGATCCTTTGGAGATCAAAAGGGCATAGGTACTACGATGAAGAGCATCATAAATAAAGATAAGTGGAGAGATGCCATGAAATAAGTAATTTCTTTCCATGAGAAGTACATAGGTGGGAAATTTCCTTATTCATTAAAAACCGAGGAAGCCATCAGTAGAACATTTTGTCACTTTGAGTTATTACTGATTTTACCAGAAATATTGCTTCCTAGAGCAACTTCCTCATTTCCCTACACAGAACTGAAATAATGAATTAGCAAACAATCACTTTAAGGAGGTGGGTTTTACAACAGTGAATTGGGACTGAGGTTTGTTAAACTGATATTGTGGAATGCTTGATCATATAAATGGGTTGCACATCTTTCAAAGCAGAGATAACAGCAGTTCCCTCAGAAAATTATGCCCAGACTGAAGAGACATATTCAAGAATTGTTGAATAGTAAAGAATGCTAAATCATCTACCAACACCCAACACTGTATCATAACACAGACTTTTAATCTTTAAGAAAAAAAAAATCAGATTCCAGATACCTAATGTTCCATAAGCATGTAGGCATTAGTTCAAGGAGATTAGAATTTTAATGGTAAAAAGAGAACATATGTTTATATAACCACATGCATAAAGAAATCTGTCATCTTATTCTACCTTTAAGCTCCATCTATGGGGCCAATGGCCAAAAGGAAAATTAATTACTCCTAATTTACTATCCAGTGAAATAATTCATCCTAATTTTGCCAAGGAAAGATTTATTGGCATCTGAAGACTTTGTTTCAGAACCCTCCCCCTCCCTGAATACTTCCTAACTTTGTGACCTTGAGCATGTCACCATTTCTTTGGATCTTAATTGTTTGTTTGTTTTTTATTTATAATTACAGCTTAGATGTCTAAGATTCCTTTCAGCTCTGACTTTAGGAATTGCTTCATGAAATAGGATCTTTATTCAATTATGCTATCATGTGTTCCATCATCTCAGACCCTAGACTTCCTTTCAGGAAAAGAGTTCCCTCAGTGTTTAAAAAAATACATTCAAATAAAGATTAAACTTTTCATTCATGAGCTTTAAAAACTAGCAAATAATAGCACTCAGATACCACAGAATCTCTTTCCACACTCACTTAATTCCTGATCAGTAACTATGTTGGAATTATGGAAAAATTGTTACATGAAATCAAAGGTTTTAGTTCCTTATGATCCCATTGGATTGAATTCACCCAACCAGCATGTGGAGCAATGTATACTGTGTTTTTCTTTATTTGTTTGAATATATGTTTGCATTTTGTGATACTTCAGCAAGATCTATGGTTATCTAATCTTTTTTTAAAAGTCACAAGTGGTAGTTAGTATTTGGCAATTGCTAAATGGGTCCAGGTTCAAAGAAGCAAACTCTGGAGTTTAAAATATGTTTGTGTTTTTATTTCAGTTAACAAGTATTGAAAATGTAAGTTCTGACTCTTGAATTCCACCAGGAAAAAAAAAAGTTTACACTGCATAAATAAGGAGATTTTAGGCAACCTGTTTTTATGAACATATAATTATTATATGGAAAAGCTACCAAAAGGGATTTGGAATCCCAAACCATTAGTAAATGTACAAGATTGATACAAGATTCTAAATAATGCCAGTATCAGGAAAATGGGGATGGAAGTAAATAGAACAAGGAAATGATAAATGGGGAAGTGATGACGATGTTGAGGGATAGAGATCTATAGATATACATATACATATATACCTATATGTATATGTATAATTTGTGTATACATATATACAAAGCCAGTCTGCTCTAACATTTATGCCATGTTCAAAATTCTGTGAACACAAGTCATCAGATGGCTTCAATAATAAATCATTTTTCTTAACACAGTGATAGAAGGAAAGGAAAACTAGAGACAAAATTTCTGATTCTGTACTCTTTTACTTATGTCTTTTTGTGAATATCTGTCTCCTTCTCTTCAAAAAAAAAATACAGGCAGAGCTTGACCCAAAGAGGATTTGGCTTTCTCAATAGTCTCATGCCCTAGAGGATGGCTTCATGCTTGTCACATTTAGTCTAATTCCATGCCTGATCTAGTGATGGCAAACTGATATCTGTACTTTGCTCCTGGTTCAAATAGCTCACTCCTTTCAACACCTTTCTGTAAGCAGAACTAACTAGAAACAAAAAGCATTAAGTAAGACTAGGAAATACAACCAGCGGCCTGACATTTCTCTGTCTGAAACCAGTGGTGAGATGGAGTGTTTTGTGTTGGTCTTGTCGTTCTGGGTTTCATTTTGTATTTTACCAAGAAAGGCAATAAATTGACCCACTGGGATGTGTGAACTCCAAATGGGAAATGTATTTTACCTGCCATTTCAGGATGTGGAGAAAGCAAGTTGCAGGGTGAGGAGGAAGGGAGGATTCTTTGAAAGAAGAGTAAATTCTAGGCTAAACATATTGGTTGTATCTTCTTTCTGTTTCTTGTTTTCTACTTTTATCTTTCCCCTCTAGAAAGCAGTCAGGGTGAGTTAAATATGTATCTATCTATAATACTAAATGGCAGTATCATCTTCTATATGAAAAAAAAGCTAAAAAAATAAAAAAAACTAATAAAAATCTTCAACTTTCAACACATTCTCTGAGTCACTCTTAGTAGTTTTAACATGCTGTTCTTCATGTTCCAAACAGAAGGCAATAAACTATCTCCTTTAAAAAATCATAATTCCTTATGAATTTGAGCTTTAACTTCTCTTTATGGGATTTTACTGTGTAGTAATATAGCCAGGTGGGAACTAGACTCATGATCAAAGGAAAGGCGTGGGTGAGTGAGACAAGGGTAGAGAGTATCAGTCCAAAAGGCAGATTCTATACATGTATGTATGAGAAAAGAAATGAGTTGCTCCTCAGTTTAACTAGCCACTCCTGAAAACATGGGTAATACTTAATATATTCAAGTGTAATTTTTCAAAAATGAAAGATAATACATATTCAAATTAATAATACATATATATTAAAGCAGAATTTTAAAAATCTTTACTGACCATTAAATCAGTATGCTGGAGTATAAACTTTAGCCCTTTTTGAGTTTCTACTACTTTAAAGATCTACAATTAACAAATAGAAAAATCAAAGCTCATATTAACAAAATTAAAATCAGTTATTTTTATAAAAATTAAAATCTTAAAAAATCAAGGAAAGTAAAGAATCTTCCTTTTGATTCTCTCTTTTCCCCATGCCAGAAAATCATATGAAATAATGTTCTATATTATTATTTGTTCATTTGTTCATTTAGTTGGTGATTTCTTATCAAATAACAACAACTATTATTATCTATTATTTAATCTAAGATTTCTCATCTTTGCCTTATATTTCAGGATGTTACAATTAGATTTTTAAACTCTTTGGAGGAAGTCCTTGGGCCTTTTTTTCTTGCTGTTTATTTACTCCATTAACTCTACTGTTTAAATAGGACTTTTCCTATAACTGATGCTCAAAAACTTATTGATAATAGTATATGTGTCAAAGATAGCAAATGAAGATCTTGAAATCATAGATTTATAATCGGAAGTAGTTAAGCATTAAGTGCTAAATATGTGCTTGACACTGTGCTAAACACATCTCATTTGATCCTCACAATGACCTGGGAACTAGATGTATTATTATCCTTATTTTAGAGGCAGGGAAACTGAGACAGATAGAGCTTAAGTGACATATCCTGAGTCCAATAACTAGTGTTTGAGACTAGATTTGCACTAAGGACTTCCTCATCCAACAACATCATGGGAAGGACCTAAGAGATATAGCCTAATCCCTTCATTTTAGAGGTGAAGAAACTGAGGTTCAGAGGGTTTCATTGACTTACTCAGGGCCACCAATTATTGAGGCAGGATTTGATTCTAGTTCTTTATCTACTTTGTTCCACCATAAATTAATCTCCAAATATTTATACATAGAAGAAACATTGATGATATTTTATGTTAAATAATATGGAATTTTGGATTTTCTGATAGCTAGAAGCAGAATTGCATTTTACCACTTTACTGGTTCATGAGAAAAAGAGAGCAGATGCTTTTACCCCTTAAAACCTTATCTTGGGTTGATAGGATGAAGGGAATTCTGATATCTAAATTTGTATAGGCTAACCAACTATGACTATAGACTACTAGATCATCACCATCTTTTTCTTCTATTCTTTTGTTATTGTTGTTTTTCTTCTTCTCTTCCACTACCACCACCATCACCATCACTACTACTCTACTACTACTACTACTACTATTACTACAATTAGCTAGCCAGCAAGTAAATATTTATATAACATTTAAAAATTTACAAACTGCTTTATGAATATTATCTACTTTTTCTCTAGACCTAATGAGGTGGCCATTGTGAACCCCACTGACTAAATCAAATTGTAGATGTAAGGATAATCACTATGAAAGAGCAAGTTCAGGGAGAAAAGAATGGACATGGGTTTCGAGTCAGAGGAATCATATTTAAATTCCTGCTCTGCTACTCAAGATCTGTGTAACCTTTAAGAAGACCTTATTTCTTTATTGTCCCTGTCTCCCCCCCCCCCCTTTTTTAAATGAGAGTATTGGACCAGATCAGCTCTAAAGATTGTTCTATGATCCTATGATCTAAATATTCCTAAATCTTTGCTCAATCGGTAATTGTATCATTCAATAGTCCCCAAAAGTCAGAAATCATGTTTCATTCACCTTTCATCCTTCATCCATCATCCTTCATCATCTAGTATAATGTCTGTATGTTGTAAATGTCTAAGAAATGTCTGTTTATTGATTATTCCTCCTTGATAAAAGCCTCCCCACTAATTACCTGGCATTTACTTTATACAGAGTATATCTATGCTTCTCTCTCTCTCTCTCTCTCTCTCTCTCTCTCTCTCTCTCTCTCTCTCTCTCTCTCTCTCTCTCTCTCTCTCTCTCTTTCTCTCTCTCTCTCTCTCTCTCTCTCTCTCTCTCTCTCTCTCTCTCTCTCTCTCTCTCTCTCTCTCTCTCTCTCTCTCTCTCTCTCTCTCTCTCTCTCTCTCTCTCTCTCTCTCTCTCTCTCTCTCTCTCTCTCCCCCATCAAGGTATCTGTCTGTTTCTATCCCTCTCTATCTATCTATCTATCTATCTATCTATCTATCTATCTATCTATCTATCTTTTCCTCTATCTGTTTGTCTTCTGTCATGTTACTTGTTTCCCAATAGAGAATACAAACTCCTAGAGATAAATGACTGTTCCATTTTTGTCTCTGTGTCTCAGGCAGAGGGCTTGGCACATTGAAAACTTTTTAAAATCCCTGTGCACTGATTGGTTAATTAAATATTGCTTGCCCATGCTTACTACCTTCAAGATTTTCTTTGCAGAGAATTTTTTTAAAAAAGAAATGCTTCTATTTCTTGCTTCCATCCCCTAGAATTCAAATCTCATAGCTCTGGTCATTTTATTCTCATTCTTATTTAAAAGGATATCTAGGTGGTACTTCCTAAGTTTCTGATGAAAGGAAATGTTTATGGCATTTTTAAAACCCTGAAAATCAGGGTGCATAATATGGAGTCCTCTAAACCCTTTATGGTGACAATATCACTAAGAGCTGATATAATATCTGATGACAAAGCTGACAGATTACATCTGATGGGGACAAAGAACCATTTTTGTTTTTAAACTGACCCTGAAGATGTGTCATAACATTTGTAATATCTGCTATAAAGTGTCACCGACTGGTCTGGAAGATTGCTGGAGCTTGGAGTAAAACATTCAGTTTAGTGTTTCTATTGTTTTCATCTCATGAGGTGATGCTGGGGGGAGGGTGCCCGGTGAAGGAGGAAAGACAGAGATTCTCAATTTCCATTCAGTCAATCCCATCATTAGGTACTTATAATTTATCACAGTAAGCACATAACGTAACTGTACAAAATGAGGTATTTGTAGTGGAAAATGTTACAAGAAAATGCCAAAGGTCTCTCTGTTAACCAGGAGATGGGCACTCTCATAAAGAGTTAATTTTTTTTAAATGTCAACCAAAAATTCCATCTCAACAATAGCAGTAGTCAATCCAACTTGATTTCCACCTGATGCAAGCTGAAACGTGGGCAATCTCACATGTGAGAGGGCTTGTGAGATGCTTTAAGAACAGCTCATGTGAGCTAAAAAAATGTCGATATTATCACCATTCTTTGTAGTGAGATGCAATATTTTTCAGTGTAATAATACAATTAGGGAAATGGATTATACTGTCATTCTGCCCAAACTCTTTATATTCCATGCTTTGCACAGATTTCTTGCTATTGTGCCATATTCTTTATTTTGCCTAGAAGGGACTAAATTCCTTCCCATTTCTGTGATGTACCTGCTCTTTTGCTTCTCAATGAATTTTATTAACTATGTGCAATTTGAAGTGCAATTATACTTTATGTATCCCAGTTAATTTAAATAGGAAGAGCAGCCCAGTAAACTTGATTGTTTGTTTTGGTGTTTTCCATTGTTATTAATAAAACATTTTTAATACATATGATTTAAATGGCAAAGTACTTAGATATTCTGGGAAAGCATTTAGGGATACTAGTCTAATAAATTTGTCACTCAGAGATTCGGATAAATATTTCTGAAAGAAGTTTAAAAAACATTTAAATATGAATAACCCAACCAGTGTGTAGCGAAGGCATGTAGTATGTATGGGGGAAGTATATGTGTGTGTACATGTATACATATATGTTTAATTTAAATGTATACATAATATATGTGCATGCATTTTTCTAGGCATTTAAATTTGATTCAACACATATTTATAAGGTTTCTTCTCTGGGCTAGGCACTGCATAGGCAAAGATGAAAAATGAGATTATGCCTCCCTTCTGGTTGTTTACAATCTAATAGGGTAATAATTGCCTCTATTATCAATGGAATTCCACAGGATCACTCAAAAAAAAAATCCTTTATTCTCCAGATTAGAAAGTTCTTCCTTTACTGATATAAGTTCCTTGAGACATATATTCGTATGTGTTTCAAGACTTTGGTAGTTGTCTTCTTGTAATATTTCAGCTTTTAAGCTGTTTTCCTGCCTCACTGAGCTCACATAAGATACATCTGAAAGCTTTAGTACAAATTTACTTCGAATAAAGTCTTCAATTCATTTTCATGGCACCAAAAAGACAGCTTTAATAACTGCAATGACAAATAAACTGGAAATCATTCCAGGCCTTTTCACTTAACTGACAAGTAGAACACTCTCATAATGAGCCGCAGGTTTTACGTTTTCTCTTTGACCATAATAGCTTCATTTAAGAGCGTCAGACCCTGACACTTCATCATTTATCTACATTATTTCTCATCTTCTTTCAAATAAATTATGGAATACTAGACTGAGCACATAAAAACAAAGTGACTTGTTATCAGTAAACAGCAAGATAAATTGTCCAGAAGTTCCTCATTTAGTTCCTTTTAAATTTAAGGGCAAGTTATTGGTTGTACCTTTTTTTTTTAAGTTCCAATTTTTTGCATTTTTTTACAGCCATCTTATTTCTCTTGCCACTGGCCTCTGTTCAGTCATCCAGAACCTGATGATGGCGCAGAAAGCATAAAGTAATCCCATTATCCCAGGGTTGGCCAGTATAGTATAAAGGAACAAATGGGGAAAAAAAATCAAATAAACAACTTGGAAAGAGATTTCTCTCCCATCTGTAAAACTCTCCATCCATAATACATCTTGTCATACTAGCAAATGTGACACATCCAAAGTAATGAACAGTGGATTTGTAACTGTTTTCGCCTTTGGTAAAACAATACAGATTTTAACCGGGACACTGGATGTCTCTCCTTTTCCAATATGCCATTTTTTTCCTCTTGTTTCTACCCTTCCCCCATATCTGCCATTTTAAAGAGGGTAAAAAAAAACTGACTCTAGTTTAAGATTAAAACTACAATATCCTTTTAATCTTCATGATTTCTGCATTTTTAGAGCTCATCAGTTCATCTCACTTAATGGAAAGCATGTCCATCTCTGTGTGTCTATTTTAGATTGCACATCATCTGGGGGCAATCAATGGCAATATTTGCTATACACCATGAAAATTTAGGGCAGCTGGAAAGTGCTATAGATAGTGGGCACATCCTGAAGTCAGGAAGACTCCTCTTCCCAAGTCAAAAATGTCCGCGGAGAGTAGCCACATAACCCACTTTCCTCATCTGTAAAATGAACCAAAGAAATGGCAGACCCTCCAAGAAAACCTCAAATGGGCTAAATAGACAGCCATGAGTGACATTAATATCTAAATAGTCATATTTCATTTTCCAATGGATTACTTAGATTTGACACTGTCACTTTAATCATAAAGTCATTTCGGAAAGGTATAATCCTAGGTGCACACAGAGACTTTTTGAACACCAATAGTATTTCATAGATAACATTAAATAGGTGTTTATCAATATAGTTACTCAGTAGGTACGTATCTTGGGAAGATATATTTTGTTAAAACTCTTATATTTTGTCTTAAAATTGTCACTAAATATCCCTTCTAAGGCAGAAAAGTAGTAAGGGACAGGTAAAGGGAGGTAAGTGACTTGCCCAGGGTCACACAGCATAAGATCATATATGAACCCAGGACCTCCTTTCTCTAGACCTGGTTTTCTATCTACTGAATCACTTAGCTTCCCCTGACCAAGTGGAAAGATATTAACAATGTCAACAAAAACAGTACATCACTTTGTTTAAAGACAAAAGAGGAGAACTAAAAATTCACCCTGACTCATGCAAATAATTTTGGAAAATCTTTTAAATTAGCAGTGTCTTATTTTTTTACATTTATAAGAGAAGATGCTTGCTTCTATAGTCAAGATTTTGAAACACTCTATTCACCAAGCAGTTATTTATCACTTACCATGCACAAGATGCTAAACTAAACCTTAATGTTAAAAAGAGACATGAGTAATTTACACAGGGAAAATGAGCAGAAATATGATTTTCCCTTTCTTTTGCTATTTTTTCATTCTAAGAAATTTTTGCACGAACAGAAAAACAATGGAAGTGCCAAATCAGAATTTATTCTTCTGATGGGATTATCATTATCTGAGATGGGATTTAAAACCAGGTTTCCAGATCCAGTGGAGTGGGGTGTGTGTGCGTGTGTGTGTGGTGTGTGTGTGTGTGTGTGCATGCTTAACATTGTCCAGAGGCCTTCAAAAAGATAAAGAAATGAAATGGTATTGATATTATATTCCAAAATAGCCACTTCTGAATTATCTAAAACACACTTGAATCAGATTTATGTTGTTGAATACTACCTTATCCAAGAATCATGGAAGTACTTTTAGATGTACTCAAAGTCACATTTCCCAAAAAATAACAATTACTCGGAAAAAAATCTGACATAATATGTTTAGTCTAAAAAGGCAGAGATTACTCTTGACCCCTGACATCAGCATTATAAAGGGATTTCACTGTGTTATAGTTGAGTTTATAGCATTTAAACTGACTCCCTTCTTTTCTGCTGTGACAGAAACTGAGTTTATGTCTAAATTGAACATTTGTTTAAAAGTAACATTAACATCAGTTCATGAGGGAAATTATCCCAAGAAAATACTAGCCATTTGTGCACAGAGGTCCATTTGTGTGGTGTCTTCTAGAGGGAGAACAGTGAAATATTTGGCACAATTAAAAAAAGGCAATATGGTATTGGTTTAATTTTCAGAGGAAAAGAAACAGTTGAAAGCATAGTATTGAGCACACGGTATGTGTTTAATAAATCTTTGTTGATTTATTTTGACTTGACATTCCCACTTTGCTCTACCTTTTTCAGACTTTGTCTGCATTTACACACTTTTTCTGGACACTACAATTTCAGAGGACACTGATACACTGGAAAACATCCAAAGGAATTCAACCAGGCTGGCAAAGGGCCATGAATCTATTTTTTGTAAAGATGAGTACTAATTTGGAATGCTGTAGTGGGGATTCCTTTTGGCTATGGATTTGGTTAAGGGTCTTTCAGGGCCTGAGATTCTGTGAAACTGTAGCTCTCTTAGATAAGATGAGGAGCACATAGCTAAGAGGTACGATACTTCCCAGGAGAGACCTGAGAACTATCACCGAAAGTTTCAAAACTCCAACTTCAAAAACTGACCTCTTTCTTACAGTTAGTTGCACTGACTATATCAGGTTATGGGTATATGCAGGCTTAATTATGGAGGAGGGACAAATCCACTGTAACTATGGGTGGAGCTCAAATTCACCATACTTTTCTGCTAGGATGAAAGACAAGTTGCCAGGGCTAAGAACCTCTATTATTCCTAGATTGTTCATTTATTTTTTTCCTACTGAAATAGACAAATGACTTACAAACATCAAAAGTTAAAAAATATTTTTTTCAAAATGAAATTTTATAATATTTTTTAAATAAATGATAAAGGTAAAAATGAATTCAATGAATCCAGCGATCACATTATGCCCTAGAGATATTTGTTACATATTATATGAAAGTATATAATGAAGATAAGACAGGTAATAAATGATTATTTTGTGCTAGTCAATGTGCTAAACCCTGAAGACACAAACATAAAAAGGATAACCCCTACCTTCAAAGACCATATTTTTTTAACATCCTTACAATTATTTCTGTTTCATGTAGAAACATTTTGAACAATCGTTTTTGATATTTTAAAATTCAAGTTTTCTCCCTCTCTACCTTCTCTAATCTAAATGCAGGGAATAGTCTAATAGAGGTTTTATCTGTATGTTCATGTAATAATATTTCCATATTGCTCATCTCTTGATAGAAAATATATCACACAAAAAATAGAAACCTCATAAAAATAAAATAAAAGATGGCATATTTTGATCTGCATTCTGATTCCTACAGTTCCTTCTTTGGTTATAGATAACATTTCTATTATGAAGCTTTTATGGTTATCTTGGACACATGCATTTTTGATAATGGTTTAGTCTTTCACAATTGATTATCATATAATATTCCTTTTACTATATACATTGTTCTCCTGGTTCTGTACTTCACTTTGCATCAGTTCATATAAGTCTTCCCAGGTTTTTTTTTTTTCATCCTGTTCATTGTTCCTTATTGTACAATAATATTTCATTATAGCCATACACCACCACTTGTTCATCCATTCTCCAAGTGATGGAAAACCTCACAATTAAGGAGCTTATATTCTGACGGGGGGAGATAGTACATATAAAGTAGAGATAGATTCAGAAAGGTGATATGTTCATCAATATGTATTTTTTAAGTATTTATTATGCCAAGTTTCATGCTAGGTAGTGGAGATGCAAAGAGAAAATGAAACTGTTGCTGCTCTCAAAGATTTTGCAATCCATTGGGAGAAACAATATGTACTTATTTATGCTTATTATTATATATATATATATATATATACATATATAGGGTGTAAACAGATATTTTGGTAAGAAATACCAGCTGGGGGATAAGGAGAGGTCGTAGGTATGAAGTATAATTTAAGCTTTGCTTTAAGGAAACTAGGAATTTGAAGGAGCAGAGGCCAGCAATATATGGGAGGAAGCCTGCACAAATGTACAGAAATAAATCTAGGATGCCATATGGGAGAAACACTAAGAAGGACAGTTTTAAGAGATTATAGAGAATATGAAGCAGTATAATATATAATGAAGTTGTGTTGTAAGGAAATTCGAATTCATGAATGGTTTTAGATGCCAAAATTTGGATTTTGTGTTTGACCCTGTGCCTGGCTTATAGTTGATGTCTAATAAATAATTGTTGATTGACAAATTCCAAAGAGAATTGAAAACTACTATAGTTTTTTGAGTTGGGGTATGCCATGGTCAGATATAAACTTTAAGCTTGCAAATCTGAAAGCTCTGTGCAAGACAGATAGGAGAGATATGAGATTAGGCAAAGAGATCAATTAGAATGCTATTGTAGTAGAATAGATGAGAGGTTGATGAGGATTTGAGCTAAGGTGGTGACTGAGCACAAAGAGAAAGATATAGATAGAAGTAGGTGTGGATATAGCACTGACAGGCTTTGGCAAGTTATTGGATGTCAGATATGTGAGGCTCTGGAAAATGAGAAGCCATTGCAACTGGGGAAAATGGGAAGTGGTTCATGTAGAAAATATGTGAACTGTTTTTCACAGAAACAAGCAGTTTCAAAGCTGAAATTTGAACTTTGATGACCAAAACAGTATTTTTACCCTTAATAGGAAAAGAGAAATTAAGGAAAAGAGTAGTTTTAGGGGAAATCATTCTGAGCCAGCTTGAGTTTGAAATGTCTATGGGACATGCATCTAGTTCAAAATGTGAAACAGACATGGGTGAGATAAGATTGGAGCTCAGGAGAGTTGTATATAGAGATTTGAGAATCATCTATAGAACAATGATAATTGAGTCTATTGGAGCTAATGAGATCATCATGGGAAAAAATTAAAGAGATAAGAGGGGTCAGGATAGAGTGTTGGGGTGTAACTTCTTTTAGAGGGTAGAATATGAATGATTAACAATAGAAGGAGACTAAGAAATGTTCAAACAGGTAAGAGGAAAACCAAGAGAAAACAGTGTTAGAAAAACCCAGTATCAGTAAGTCATGGTCAGCAGGGTCAGATGCTACAGAGAACTGAATTGGGCAATTAAAAGATCATTGATAACTTTGGAGAAAGCAATTTCATTTGAGTGATGAGGTCAGAATTCAGATTGCAAAATTGTGGGGATTGAGAGGAAGAAGTGCTGGTGATGAGTAGAAAGAGGTTTTACCAGACTGTGAAATTGAGAGGAAGCAAAGGTAAATGATTTTTTAAGGGTAAGTGAGACCTTATGAGTGTTGAAAGTAGGGAAGAAACCAGTAGTCACAAAGAAATTAAAGAAAAGAGGAGGAGGAAAGGGGAGGTTGAGAGACTGAGGGAGAAATAGGGTGAGGAGAGAGAAAGAGTGAGAGAGGGGAGGAAAGAGAGAAGCCTCAGGGAAGGAGAAAGGGAAGAGATGAGGGGAGAAAGAATGACAGAGGGAGAAAGGGATAAAGGAAGAGGGAGAGGGAGAGAGAGAGAGAGAGAGAGAGAGAGAGAGAGAGAGAGAGAGAGAGAGAGAGAGAGAGAGAGAGAGAGAGAGAGAGAGAGAGAGAGAGAGAGAGAGAGAGAGAGAGAGAGAGAGAGAGAGAGAGAGAGAAACTCCAAGGACAGGAGGAAAGAAGAATGGGGTATGAAGCAATTCTGATGTATAGAGTAAATAAGAAGAGGGCTCTCACACAGAATGGTCTTGTAAATATAAAGCAAGGTCCTAGGCTGAGAGGTAGGAAGACAAAATGGCATGACAAGGGAAGCTTAAGGATGGAAGATTTGGAAAGGTTGCTATGGGAAATACAATAGACAATCAATTAAGGAGAAGGAAATGAGTTCCCCAGTTGTAATGTGGGCTAGCAGCATTTGCCTAGAGCAGAGGAGGTAAATGCTGCAAATAATTTTGGGTTGGGTTTTGGCACAAAAAGTGGTGGGATAAGGAATTAGAGAATAGAGGACTATGTAATGCTGAGCCAGTTAATTCCAGGGACAGGATTGAGGGAAAAGTGAAGCCAGAGCAGGGTTTTGGGTAGCACTAAGAAATGGAGAACTGGGATTCAAATTTAGAGCAAAGAATAGGGAGAGAAGAAAGCACAGGTAGCTGGGTATTTTAGAATTCTTAATCATAGAAGAACAGGAAATGGTATGTATGACTGAGGAGTCTGAAGAAGTAGATCATTAGGGTTAAGGAGGCTGAGAAACTTGAGAACAAGGGTGTTTAAAGAACATTGATGTATAGGCTAAAATGCCCTGGAACCACTGTAAGATTTGAGGTGGAGACAAAGACTGTAAGTGAGGCACTGAGCTCCTTTGAGAAAATAGGAAGAATGATTTAAGGGCCAATAGATAGTTTTTGCTGAGATCTCAATTAATGATATCTTAGATAGAGTGAACCTCCAAGTAGGACAGATCACTGAGTGCTGCCATCAAGGAGAGGCTATAGAAGTCATAATAGGAAGAATTCAGAGGACCATGTTGACTTGATTCACAATGAATTTGTGTTATCTTATCTCAACTAGTTCATGCTGCAGCAGGAATCCTTTTATTCTTCCCCAATGGACTCTTACTGAAGTGGTGTCAGACTCAAATAGAAATGGAGCCTCTAATCTATGCATGAAGATCTCTGTAGGCAGCCCATTGACTTAGCTTTAAAATATTTGTTTTGTTGCATTTTTATTTTTTTTTAATTTCACAATTACATTTTTTAACAGTCACATTGTTGGGGCAGCACTCAGAAGTGCTGGGGGTTGCTTGCTGCCTGCCAGTGGGTCTATTGTTTGTCACCTCTGCTCCCTAAAGCAGTTTTTCTGAATCTTTTTTTGACTCCAAAAATGCCATCCCATCCAGGACCAATGTGTTTAGAGTTGGGGGAAAAGGTGGACAGGAGAGATGGTTCAGTCCTCAACAGAAAGGATGATTATGAGTACACTAAGCAGGGCAGTTAAGTGTCCCATTGGATAGGGAACCAGGACCAGAGGTGGGAGATCCTGGGTTCCAATATGGCCTCAGACACTTCCTGGCTGTGGTAACCTCAATTGCCTAGCCCTTACTGCTATTCTGCCTTGGACATCATACATAATTTTGATTTTAAAACAGAAAGTGAGGATTTAAAAAAAAAAGAAAAAAGCTTGCTGATTTATCTCTCTACTACTTAGATCACAACTAATCCATGTTTAACCTATCTTGTGCAACACTTTTTCATGGCTTTTCATGGCTTCTACCAAAATTGGGGCCAAAATACTGGAAGTTATCCTCGAGTATTCTTTGTCACCAATGTAGAGCCAGAAGAGACCTCACAGGAAATTAAAGACAAAGAAATTAAATGACTTGACCAGGATCACACAACTGGTAATTAGCAGAGGTAAGATTCTAACATTGTTTCTTTACACAACTTCCAGCATTCTTTGCACTCCACCACACTACCATGTCATGGATAACAATCGATTCTCATCAATTATACCTCACTTTTGCTAAATGACCATCTTTTTTTCTCTGGTTTTCCTGGGCATATCCTTCTCTAATAAATCATTTGTACCAATATTATTCCACAAGTCCTTTTTTTCCGTATGCTTGTTTCTGCTAACCTTAAGCTTTCTAATGCTCATGTAATTCATGAAATAGCTAGTACAAAGCACACTACTTAATTAATTTAATCAATAGAGAAATACCCCCAAATCCATTTGATGACCTGAATGATCTAAATTGGCTACATTGAGCAAGTTGACCAGACCATTGCCTAACATCAGGTCACATCATTCAGTTTTAGATCTACAGTCCCTAAATTCCTAAGTCACAGAGCACAGATCAGCTTACCTGGTCTTACAGGGCACAGAAAGCAGGTATTTAGCATATGAATGCTTCTGCTGATAATTGCCAAACTTTCACTTATTTAGTTTTCCACCACCATATTTCAGTGTATGTACAAACCATCAGAAGGTAGAGCGATAATGTATGCATTTAATAAACCTTGCCAATTTTGAAATGTTCTACTATTCCCTTTGGAACTTATAATGCTTTACTTTGGATCATTGAAGCAATTATAAATGGAAAAAGTTCCAATTATGGGGATATTTCAATTTTGAGAAAAAAACAAAAAAGAAAAAAAAAGACAAAGCAAATGGAAAAATGATAGCATAATTTGGTGTTATTTCTAACTGAAACATAGAGATAGAGCCTACATATCACATTGAAACACTACTATGCAATTTGCAAGTAATACACAACTGATTAGTGCAGATTAGTTTTGAACCTTCATTGTGAATATGTGATAGAGTAATCTTTCTAAAAAGATTGGCTTGCTGTCTCCAGAAGTAAGAAAAATGCTGTTGTGCTTAATTTTAATGCTCAAATGTCTCCATAAAAAGATGCTAACCTGTTTATTTTGGTTACTTTTGATTATCTAGAAGACAGAATATACACAAACCCGAAATAGAATGTATTTCTTTTAGGAAAATTCATCTAAGCATGCAAGGTTTTTTTAAAAATAAAAATTTAATAAGAATACTTTTTAAAAAACAAATTGCCAGTTACATTAAAGGAGAATACTTAGTTATGAATATGTTAAATCAATTCACAATTGTACTCGTTATGACTGAAATTATGTAATGCTTAGCCCTGTGTGTGTTTTACTTGATTGATACCCGAATGAATGTAGCATTGATTATATAATATTCTTCCTAATCCCCTCCAATCTACAGAGAAAGCACCACATACATTCATAGGCACACACAGTTTCTGTGGCACTGCAGTGAGCTTGGGGAGAATGCTATTTTAAATTAAATTAGATAAACAGCCCAACCCTCAAACAGAACAACAACCACAAAAATATGGTCCTCTTTATTTCCTGACTTACTGTTAGTTGCCTGAGAGATTAAAATGAGACCGTAAGAGGTAAAGCAATCAGGCAGTGATGAGATGAAAAGCTGTGAATGTATTACTTTCTAGTGCTGAAGGCTTTCTTTTTCCTGCCCCTTCTGTTTTTAAAACTGTCTTGAGAAGCTGCATTTCCCCAGACAATGGATGGACCATAAAAGTCTGTCTTCTCAAGTGATGAGTTAGAGAATGTTGCAAGAGTACTTGCCAAATCATACTGCCATTATTAATTCAAGCATGATGAAATTGTTCATTTTAACTATAATCATGTAATTCATCAAAATACTACTAGAGCATATCATTCTCAACTATTATATTGATATAGCACCTTATTCTACCTCCAACAAATGCAGGGAACTATTTTTTTTTGATGTTTAACTGACAAAAAAATTCATTAAAAATAACATTTGGGCAGAACTGCCTCCCATTTTTGATGAGTGGGAAATTTCAACTTGTTTTCATGTACACACTGAGTGTAGTTGTTATGCTTGTAAATAATTCCTTTAATTAAGTAGAGCTTCTATTTAAGGGTTCTACATACTACTAAAAAGACCCATCTATTGTAACACATATCCAGAGTGAAGCTTCAAAATTAATATGAACTAAACAGCGATGTGCTATTTGAAATGGAGTAGTGGAGTTTAAATGTGATATGTAAGCTGTATCACTGTTTTATTTAGCAATACAACAAAATCGTGCTATCTCATTTCTACTTGTTTTTTCTTCTTTTTCTTCTTTAAAAAAAAAAAACAGTGTTGATCTTTTTCTTTCCCTAAAGTAATGAATAATGGAGGCCTGTGAAACTCCCTTTTCAAATTACCCATCACCTCTTTTTTTACATTCACCTTGGTCTTTAATCCAGAGAAAGAACTTTTTTTCATAAATTTACTTTGTGTATCACTTCTTACTCCCACCATGTCTTAGAAAGTCGCCCAATAACTCTGTTGTTCCAGTTAGTTTCATTTTGTCCAAAGAATAAACTAAGGCTCTCCTGTTCACTAACTCTGTAACTTTGGCCTAATTGCTTTTGTCCTCTCTAGACTTCAGTTCCTCATCTGTAAAATGAGGAGGTCGAGTTATCTCTAAATCTATGATCTTATGCTCCTGGGATACTAGTAGCTGATCTATCTGTTTGGCAATGAACAGCTGTTCCAACTGCTGGCCTATGATGAGAGCAAGATTTGCTTTAAGGAATTGTAGAAACACTAATTCAAAACAGGTTGGGCACTATCTCTGCAATAAGCTAGCAGTTAAGATGAACAGACACTGTTTATAGGAACAACTTTGTTTGAAAACAATGAATCAGTTGAATTTGAACAGTTGTTTAGGAAAAATAAAAGTTTAAATGCAGCTAACAATAGCTAGTAGCTTGAATTCAAAGGTTATTCTTTTTCCCCAAAGACATATGAAACTGAAATCTCCCAAATAGAAATCATACATGTGACATTCCAAAACAATGAAATTTAATAGAGTTTTGGATTTATTTTAATACTTTGAAATGTAAGTGCATATAACTAATGTGGAAATTCCCGTTTCTTGACTATGCAATTTTTTATATAAATATAAAAATATAATGTTTATAAGAATTTTGTTGTCTTTTGTTTTGATGGGGGTAAGTAGGAGAGAAAATAAATGTTTACAAATTGAAAAAATTAAATCAATGTTTAAAAATAAATGAAAATTCTAATAAGTGGGTTACAAATTGAATATGCAGATATTATGCTGAAAGATTTCTGAAGAGGCAAAAAATAGTTTTCTGGGTAGAAAGACCAGTCACCTAGTCCCAGCTCCACCATTCATTAGATATGTGACTTTGGATATGTCACTAAACCTTGAGTTACTTAGCCATTACTTTCATCTCCACAAGGTGGAGATAATGATATAATAATAACTCTCCTCCCATGAGCTTTCAATAGATATGAAAGCCCTTTTAGGACTGGAAAAATGTTCTATTGAGATAAAAGGCATTATTTGAATGATATTCAGTTACTCTGCTGAAGTCCTCCTTCCCATAGATCAACATGGTGTAGAGGTCATAGTTTCATACATTTAGAAGTGGAAGCACCTCTGAGACTACCCAGTAAAGCTCTTTCCACTTACAGATTAGGAAACTGAGGTCCAGAATGTTACTTGCATTAGACAATAAAAGTAGTAAGTCGTATAAGGAGAAATTTTATCCTGCTGCCCTTTTTACTTACTCTAATTACATACTGCTTCTTCTGTTTTCTGGAACTCCAACAACAAAGAACAGACTTTAACAGGTCTTATTAATCCAGAATGACTTAAAGTATGAGTTGCTAGAAGACCAGCCTAATTAAATTGAAGAGTCTTTTTATGATATTGGCCACAAGGTAACAGATTTCCTCCCATACAGTATTTTCTGAAGTACCTAAGCCAACGTTTAGAAGAATGTGATTACTGTCCGTGAAGGGGGCTAGATTGCACAGTTGATAGAGTGCTGATCTCCAAGTCAAAAAAATTTGAATTTAAAGTCTGACTCATATTTGTAATAGCTGTGTGACTCTGAAGAAGTCATTTGACAGCTCTCAACCTCAGTTTCCTAATCTCTAAAATGAGGATGATGATAATAATAGAACCTACATCATAGATTTGTGAGGACTAGATAAGAAAACATATAAAAAGCTTTGGAAAACTTAAAGTGTTATATGGATGTCAGATATTTTACCCAGACAAGATGTTTCAGATCCTTGGTAAATTTACTGGTATGTACTTTGTGCCTTTATTTCAGATATTAAAACTATTCCTTTCTAATTTTTGTCAGTTAAAAGGTATACAAAATGCCCAGAACTTGGCCCCAAGAATAAAAGGATTTCCTCCTCTCTTCTTTCCCTCTTTTCTTCCTTCTTCCTATCTCTCTGTTTCTTCTTTTTTCTCCACTTCTCCCTTCCTTTCTTCTTTCCTACCTCCCTTCCTTCCTTGATTGCTTCTTTCCTCTTTCCTTCGTTCCTTTGTTCCTTCCTTCCTTCCTTCCTCCCTCCCTTTCTTCCTCAAGGGCTTAAGAGAAATAGAATATTAGCAAGATCAGTAACAACTAAATCTAGATTTGAATCTAGATAAAAAATTATAAAAAGATATTAAAAACAGTTTTTTTTTAAAAAAGGACAAGAATTGTGTCAATGAGCAATTCTCAGTTATTTTCTTTGCTTGTGTCTGGTAACTTTATATACTTAAAAAGAGTTGAGGAAAGCAAAGAGCTTTTGTTTGTGTGGACTATATCTATTTGTTGTATTAGATATTAAAACTGATAAATTTTTAAAACATCTCCTTATTGACTCATTTAAAACAATAACAAATCCATTCTATATTAACATCAATAGCATATTTTATGAAAAAATACATTATAAAACAAAAAAGTGGAAATTATTTTACATATTTTTCAAGACTCATTAATGTCTAGCTTAATAGAAGACAGTTAGATTTTCGTATCTGCTTCTGTATTCAATCTATTGTGATATGTTTTTGGTTGGAGTAAATGAAAACAATCTAGCCTCATGCAGATAATGAATTTTTCCTTCATTCTTTTTATAATCCAAGTGTCAGACCTGAGTTGTATTTCCATATCTGTTCCTCAGGTGAAGTCCCTCATTTGGTGGGAAGATTAATGACTTGAGGCTTTTTGCTCTGAGGGGCAAATTTGGAGGGAAGGCTTTGGAAAAGAGAGACATAATTTGTTCTTTCATTCCAGAATGACACAGTTCCAGATCTATTGGTTCTTTGATAGCACTGTGATAATGGAGTGCATCATTAAGTTCTACTGGCTCATGAAAAGGTAAGGTTATGTTCTAAGCCTCAGCCTGAGCCTTCTTTTCTGAAACCAAAAGCTCTCTCTGAAGGATAAAGGGAATTTCTCCTCAAGAAATACCTGTGTGAATTGTGAATTGATCCAACCATTCTGGAAGGCAATTTGAAACTCTGCCCAAAGGACTAAAAGATTGCCTGCCCTTTGATCCAACCATACCATGGCTGGGTTTATACCCCCGAAGAGAACATAAGGAAAAAGACTTGTACAATCATATTCATAGCTGCACTCTTTGTGGTGGCCAAAATTTTGAAAATGAGAGGATGCCCTTCAATTGGGGAATGGCTGAACAAATTGTGGTATATGTTGGTGATGGAATATTATTGTGCTCAAAGAAATAATAAAGTGGAGGAATTCCATGGGTATTGGAACAACCTCCAGGAAGTGATGCAGAGCGAAAGGAGCAGAACCAGGAGAACATTGTACACAAAGACTGATACACTGTGGTACAGTTGAATGTAATGGACTTCTCTACTAGTAGCAATGCAATCATACAGGACAATTCTGAGGAATTTATGAGAAATAACACTATCCACATCCAGAGAAAGAACTGTGGGAGTAGAAACACAGAAGAAAAACATATGATTGACCTCATGGTTTGATGGGGATATGATTGAGGATGCAGACTCTAAATGATCACCGTAGTGTAAATAATAATATGGAAATAGGTCTTGAACAATGACATGTAATACCCAGTGGAATTGCTCATTGGCTATGGGAGAGTCTTGGGAAGAGGGGAAGGAAAGAACATGAATCACATAACCATGGGAAAAAATTCTAAATTAATTTAATTAAATTATTTATTAATTTATAAAAGAAATACATATTGGTATGCATTTTTGTTACTTTTGAAAATCCATTGCACTTTGATATATTATTATTTCAAAGCTCTTGATTTACCTCCGAGTTCATCTCTGAATTATCATTAATAAAAATTGTAAAGAAACTGGGAAAACCTCACCTGTTCTGCTATTTGATCCAATATTTGTCCTGCCTTATTGGACACAATGCTGGCTTTTTGAAAACTAGCTTACTTGAGAATGATTGTCTATCTGACTAGCTCCATAAAAAAATAATTAGGAAGACTTCATTTGGTTTAGTTTAATACTGGAGTTGAATGTGTGGGTTGAAAGCTAACTTTTAAAGCAAACCTAAAGTGGCTTTGTTTTTCTAATTCCTTTGCCCTTACCAAAGAATGGTTTGGTTGGCTTTAGGGAGGAGGGGGTAAAAAGTTGTTTGTTTGTTTGTTTTTACCAAAGACAGAAGAAATTCATATACTATGGTCTTCAGAAAGCAGGAATCATAATTTGTCTTTCACATGACACACACTGAAAGTTCCTTTTTTCATGGGTTTCCTCAATGACAAGCAAGTCCTTTGCTAGGGAAGAACTGAACCTGTTCCTGTGAGAAATTTCAGCATCTAAATGGATTAATATCAGCAACATGAGTGCAATTAAACTTTAGAATTCTTATCCCAGGTTCTTTGTGCACTGGGTTGTTTATTTCTGTTTCCCTCTCATCTGTTGCTTTTATTTCTCAGCCCACATTTCTGAATGAAAGTTTGATTTAGAAAAAAGGTAAAAACTTTTAAGAATATAAATAGTACTCAAAATAGTAGCCCTTTGAAATATTTTTAAAGCAAATTACCCACTCTGTCATGGGCAGATTTCCCTGATATGGTGTCTGAGTCTTGCCAATATGTTTTTATTTGAAAGAATTTAGAGAGCAGGTTGCCCTTTATTTATTTTGGTGGCATCTGGCAATGAGGAAAACAACATAGAATTTAAATAAGAATGATATATGTACTTATAACACCTATGAGGTTCATGCTAATCTAATAGACTTCCAAAGAGAAACAAAGTAAACTTTTATCAATAATTTTAAATGTTTTCTTTTTTTTTAACAAATGCAGGAAAAAACAAAATTGTATTGAAATCTATCATGCATTTTATAGGTTGTTGTAATTATATTTGCCCTTTATATTATATTATGTAGAGGGTTTTTTTTTCCTGTTGTGAGTATAAGTTTTAATTTGGAGACTGGAACTGTATGACTATGCTGCATTTGACAGTCTTCAATCATATGTAAACACCTGGTCAAGAACTTTATTCTTAAGGATAGTGTCTCTAAACTACATCTCCCACAAGTCTGTTCATTTAGTTGTTATATAAGCACTAAGCTCTAAGTAATTCTCAAAAAAATTAATTATAAAAAACAGGTTTTAAGATCAAAGAAACTTATATGAATAGTGAAGACATAGAAAATAGAGAAATGTAATTAAGGATGAGAGAAGAGGGGAAAATAACTGGAATCTATCAGAAGGTGAATCATAAGGATTAATAATAAATCATCTGAACTCAGTCCTAAGTGGGCAACATGCTTCTCTGTTAGTAATTCAATCATACCCGCTTCATCCAAATTATTCTAAACATCCCAGGTACCACTGTTTTACTCCCATTCTCCTTCACCCCATCGATCACTCCAATGTTCTCATCTCTTCAACACAACACTTCTTATCCCTACACTCAAATTCTAAAACTACCCTTTCACTTTGCTCTGAAATGGCTGCTCCACATGTAACAAACTAGATTTTGTCTTAAACTATTTCCTTTCTTTCTCTTCCCATCTTCTTGTTCTCAGAGACCAGACTCCCTCTTGATGACATAGCTCTCCTGGTTATCCTTATTTAGCACTGTTTGAATTTCATTCATTCCCCCACTAATACTGTGGGAGAATTGGATCACTCTTTGCTTCCCATTCCAGGCTCTTCCACTACCATCATCACTCTGTCCCCTTCTCCATTAAAGCCATAATTTTCAGTCAATCAAGACTCTAGTAGCTGCAGTCTGCAGATCTTGATGACTCATCCCTTCCTCCCTAGATGAGTTCAGTACCTGGCTCATAGTCTTTCTGCATAATTCTTGACCTCATACTTGAGTTTTCAATATATACAATGATACTCCCTGAAATGACTTCCATTCCAATTTTTCAATTTACTCATTTTCCCATGGTCAAGTCCTCCATCACAGAGAGGGTCATACTGTTGATCTTGCTATATAGGTTTTCAGAATTTCATAAATTTTAAAATGCCCCTATCTGTTCATAACTGTTAATCCTTCTACCTCTTCCTCTCTTACAATTCTAAACTATGATCTTCATCTTGACTATAACCTCAAATCCCTCTACCCTTCAATTCTGTCATCTGCCATTACACTTGCCCTACCAACATTCCTTCCTCTTCACCATTCCTTTCTACATCTTGACCACTTAGTAAATCATTTCAACTCTGTTTTGTTCCCTTTCCCTATGTTGTTCTTTCTCCATCTTCCCTTGAGTTTATTTGTTACTCTCATATATCTTGCCCTGACAAACTACTAAAGTCTTGATTGGTATAGGAAGCCCAGAAATCAACCTGTAGCTGAATGAAATTCCCTAATTTATTTACTATTCTACTCACCAAAGTAACTTTTGAAAAGCATTTCATTCCTCGTGTCCAAAATTTCTGCACTTCCCCCATGTTCTTAATTGAGTGCCATGGATCATTTCACATGAAAAAACAATGAGGCTGTTCACAGAGAACTCCCGCTTTTCCACTATTCCTCATCTCTCATCACTCAAATGCCATCAGCAACTAGTTAACCTATGTTTCTATGAAGGGGTGGCCTTTCTGCTTGCTAAGATGAACTCCTCCAACAAATAAATGTGGTCTTTTTCCATCTCTCTTTTTCCAGCTCTCTTCTGCTACTCACAACCTTTATCCTGGTATAGGTCTTCATCACCTCTTTCATAGACTATTACATTAGCCTGTTCATTGGTTTCTCTGCCCTAAGTCTTTCCCTACTCTAACCCATATTTCACTTCTTTTTCAAATTCATCTTCCTAAAGCAAAGGACTGACTTGTCACTCCCTGCTCAGTAAACTCAGTGAATCCCAACTGCCTCCAAGATCAAATAGAAAACCATGTGTTTCTTAATCTTAACAGATATAACCCTTTTCCACTTTTCAGGTAACTTAACAACTTATTTCCTTCCAAATATTCTGATATCCTCTTTGTTGTTCCTCAAACACAAAACTCATCTCCGAATTCTGAACATTTGCATTGGTTCTCCCCCAATGCCTATCTCCTCATTTCTATCTGTAAGCTTCCTTCACACTTCAGATAGAGTCCTACATTCTGCAAAAATGTCTTTCCTGGACCTCCTTAATCTTAATACCTTTAATCTGAAACTAACCATCCCAAATTTGTCATTTATATATATATATATGTATATATATATATACATATATATATATATACATTTATACATATACATATATATAATATGTGTATATGCATATTTATACATAAATGTGTATATATGTGTATATATGTGTATTTTATTCACTTAGTTGTTTACATTTTGTAGCAGTCCACCCCTAGCTATGGGCAAGGGAAACAGTATGTATAGATTGTCTTAGAAGAGAGCATGCTCAGTCTTGAGCATGCTCAGTCTTGCGCATGGCTGGGAAAGCCTCTGACCCTTGACCTAAGCTTCCCACAAGTTAGGTGGGAAAACAGGTTTCTTTGTGCTCACCTGGCTAAGAGAAACCACACCTATACCTTGTCATTAACCAATGATAATCATCCCTATGTATTGTGTATATTTGCATATCAAAGAGATTAAATACAGGGCACAGCAAGCTCCGCCCCTCTCTTCCTCACTTGGATCTCAGCTCTCACTGATACCTGTCCTTGCTGGAGCTTGGCCTCTGGTCAAGCTCCATCTTTGATTCCTTTCCTGATCTACCTCTCCCACCTGGGACCTGGCCTTAGGCCAGGCACTTTCTTTTCTCTATCATGTCTCCGACCTGTGTGGTATTAAATTTGGATCACTGGATGGGTATAAGCCTTCTGAGTAGTCCACTGATCGGAGTTTCTGCTGTGGCTCCTTGATAATTAATAAGGCCTAGATTTCTGACTCATTCCTGCCACCTCATCTTTAACTTGACTCCGCCATCTCCCTCGCGGCATTCAGAACTTCTACCCTTCCTCAACTTCCTATCTTGAGGCTTCTCACGGGTTCGAGGAAGCTTCACATTTTGTCTCCCCCCATTAGACTATAAACTGGACATCAAGGACTATTTTTAACTTTCTTTCTAACCCCAGTGCTTAGTCCATTATCTGCATATAGTAGACTATTAATGATTGCTAATTGTCTGACTTGCTGAGTAGAGAATCAGTCAAACTGTCTATAGGGAGTTAAAATTACAGATTCATCATGAAAAGCTATTGATGTAGAAGAGACTGAGGCATTCTCCACCAAAAGCAACTCAGGAGCCTGGATCAGGTGCCCCTAACACATATTCTAAATGACTTGTAACCCCCTTCCACAGTGTTATGGAACTTGAAACATTAATCAGGAATAGAATCAATATTCTCTGGGAGATATATGTCAGGGATGGGTGGCACCATTTGTGAATAGGTTCTCAGAATATTTAATACCATCACCTCTGTTCTGACTCTCTTCCTTTCTCTATCCTGATGTTTGACATATTTCATTTCTTTGTTATTGTTTAATTGTCTTTGCTTTGAATTTTTAGTCATCAAGTTAGGTATAATAAAGAATCAACAAGGCCCTTGTGATTATGAATCTAAATAGATGATTTCCTTGGCAATACCAGGGATCCAACTGATAGCTCAAAAATGTCTCTATTGAGAGGATCTTGGTGCATTATACAAATGTCATAAATACATTTTTTAAAAAACCAGATATGTGTTGGTTTAACACAAAGCAATTTTTGTTTGGAACACTGCTGACATTTTGCAGTATTTTTATGATGATCCTTAATTGCCTTATTTTTTTTACATGCCAATAGAACCTTGAATGAGCTTGTCCCAATTTGATAGACCAACTTTGTCAAAGGTCTTAAAATTTGAGTTTAAAAAATGACTGCTATAAATGTATAGACTTTGAGTTATCTTCAAACGTTTAAAACATAACATTAGGGCAGAAACAGATTTCAAATTTGGTTTTTGAAGAGAGGGCAAAAATATGGGGTGAAAATATTTTTGAATCATTTTCTTCTATTTTATTACGGGAATGAAATAACATTCAATACAGTTACATCTATCATGATCACAGTGAATAGTATATATTTTATATCAGACACTACTCTTTCAATGTGAAATGGAGAAAATAGTTAATCAAATACTTTGAAAGTGCCACTGACAAGTTAATATTCCCATAGGATTAAAAAATGTGTCTTGTCTATATATCTATCTATCATGATAATCAGGTATAATAGAACAAAAATAAGAATTACTTTAGATTTCAAATAAGTTTTAAATGTACTGGTGCTGGAATACCAAAAAATAACTTTGGATCAATTCCCAATATTTAAGAAAATTTGTCAAGGAAACCAATTCCTAATCAAATAAAGGCAAGCCAATACTAACTAATGAGATGTTGACCCAACCATTTCTACACCTTTCTTTTACAGCTGTAACTTACAACTGGCACCTCTAGAAATAATATAGCCTAGGATCAAATAGGATAATAGGATTTCTCTAAGAAAAAAAGGTCACATCTATAAAGTGTTAAGTGTTTTCTAAAACCACTCTATTGTTTGAGCTCAATCTAATCCTTATATTATGTAACAGAGATCTAGACAGTAGTTTAAATTAAAGCATGGTGGGGACATCACCAAAAAGGCAAATTTTGGGCACTAGAGAGATTTAAATGATTGAAATCATATGTGAAACAAACATTTTAAGGAAAAAATATTTAGGGAAGATCTGATCTCAATACTGAAGAATTCATTGTAAAGTCAATAAAGTAGTTGCTCTTGTTGAAGGGAAACTGAAGTTGTGAGTTTCCTGATTATATGATAGAAGATGTTATGATAATTAAAACATTCAATAAGTCACAAATACTCACTGTGAATAATAATGTGTCATGAACCACCTCCCTCAAATAAAAGTTTTGAAAACCACTTCAAGAAATCTACAAAATTTCATTTCAAAAGGAAGCATTTTCAGAGGTTTCTTCTCTCATTTAAAAAAGTCAGTTCTGCTCTTAGCTCTAATTACCTTTTTTATATCTTTTAACTCAAGAAAAAAAATAACTATCTTCTAAGAGCATATAGACTGTGAGATAATGGCTTCCTCAAGGGCACCAAAATTTACTATGTAGTTACAATACTTTGCAATACTTTAGCAGTGGAAAAGGAGCTGAGCTCAGCACCAAATGAACAAAACAAAGTATTTAAAAATAAGAGAAAAGAAACTCCCCTATCTCCCCAGAAAAGCAGTTCACTCTCCCTGTCCCCTCTTACTCTGGACCTCTGCCTAATAAAAATATATATTTATGTAAAAATAAGAGAAGCAAAATGGTAGGCATAATGTTTCAAAAGCTTGTTGGATTCTTACCCAGTTTTCCACAGATCTTTTGCTCAATTTTTCAATATCAATAATTCATAGTTTCTATAAATGTTAAAACATAATTGAAGAGTAAAATTACTACATTTCAGTAAAACATTGATTTTCTTGGGGCAAGAAATGTGATTTTATCATATATATATATATATGTATATATATATATACATGTATTTAAAGACTATCACAAATTTCAAAAACTAACAGTAATTTTCTTAAAAGAGTTAAAAGGGAGATCCCCCTTTTTGCCAAAAAGGAAATTAATCTTTAGCTCTGGATTACATTTAACCAATATTCAAGTTAATAATCTAGATTTCATATACAATAATAAATGAAAATGAGTATTTATATTAAAAATACATTTTAAAAATAGTATAAATACATATCTACACTTCAGAACATCTATGATTTTATCAGTGTGGCTATTTTCTTCATTGGTTCAAATCTCAACTCTTCTGTACCTTCAGAGATTAGTTTTCAAGAGTAGCTGACACCAGCCTTCTAGTGATGACCCTCTCCTAAGTAAGGTAAGCTAGTCCTCAGAAAGTAGACATACTAAATGTGAAGCCCATCACCATCCTGTGCTCAGAATCTTTTTAGTCTAAAAGCCCTGACAGTGTTTGATTATAATAGTGTTTGAAAGTATAGTATGCCCTATAAACTTCAGTAAACTACTTTAGATTAGGGAAAAGAATGCTTGAAACAAAACCAATGCAGCCATTATTAAAAGGCAAACAACAAACTGAGGAAAAAAATCTTTATATCAAGTGTCTCTGACAAAAGCCTCATTTCTCAAATACTTTTCTCTGAAGTGAGTCATATTTATAAGAAAACAAAACATTCCCCAGTTTATAAATGGCCTAAGGATATGAACAGATGATTCTCAAAATTAAGAAATTAAAATTATCTTTAGTCATATACAAATGTTCCAATTAATGAGAGAAATGAAAAATTAAATCAACTGTGAGGTACCACCTCATACCCATCAGATTGAATAATATGACAAAAGAAAAAAAAGGGAAATGACAAATTTTGGAGAGAATGTGAAAAAATTGAGACACTAATTTGGGAGTTCTGTACTGATGTAGCCCTTTTGGAAAGCAATTTGGAACCATACCCAAAGGGCCACCAAACAATGTATGCCCTATGACCCAGCAATACCACTAGATCTGGATCCAAAGAGAATCAAGATGGAAAAGGACCTATTCATATAAAAAGACTTATAGAAGCTCTTTTTATGGTGTCATAGCTCAGCACATTGTAGCATATGATTGTACTGGAATACTATTGTACCATAAGAAATGTTAAATAAGATCATTACAAAAAAAAATCTGGGAAAGCCTATATGAAGCAATGCAAAGCCAAGTGAGCAAAACTAGGAGAGCATTCTGCATAGTAATAGTAATAGTGTATAATTATCAATGGTGAATTACTTAACTACTAACAAAGCAAGGGTCCAGGACAACCCCAAGAGGCTTATGACAAAAAAGGCTATCCACTACCATCAAAGAAACTGATGGAGGATGAATGCAGATTGAAACACACTATTCTCTACTTTATTGCCTCCAAGAATCTTTCTCTAGTAAAAGTGATATGTGTCTTCTTTCACAACATGATGAACATGGAAATTACTTGGGAAAGGAGGAAGAGTGAAAAGGAAAAGGGAAAACACACATCATGAAATGTCAGAAAATTATTGTTGAAACATGTATTCACATGTAATATGGATAAACAATATTTTAAAAAGAAAGAAGAAAAAAAGAGTACTGGGTTTGGAGTGAGAGTAAAAGGGCATCATTCCTATAGGACTCTGTCAACTACTACTTGTAAGGACTTGGTCAACTCACTTACTCTCTCTTCATGTCAGTTTCCTGATGTGAAAAATGAGAGAATTGTACTAGTGTTAGCAATCTTTAGTGGTTGCTTCTAACTCTATGTCTCTGACACTGTAATCTAATTGAAAAATTTGTTCATCTAATTTTTTTTCTTTCCACTATAACCATAGTCATTATGTATATCAATGTTCAAGCTCTACTTCACTTCATATTTATTAAAATAACTCCTTTCCAGATAATACCTGAAAGTTTGTAAAACATTTTTTTCTTATAGCAAGAGGCAGGTTTTGCTATTATTATTATTATTATTATTCCTACTATTTTTTCCATTATCTCCATTTTATAGATTAAGAAAATATGACCCCGAGAGATTAAATCATTTGCCCCTAGTCACACTGGTAGTAAATGTAAGAGAAAGCTTGAAATCCCATTCTCTTTCTCTGAAACCTCTTTATACTTTGCCATGCTGACTTTCCTGATATCTTTCCTCCATATAGCTATTTATATTATATTATCATTTTTATATAGTACATCATTATGAATATGAATATATGAATTATAATCATTTGTCCAGAAAAATCAATGGATCATTTCTATAAGAAGAGTGAAAGTAATTAAGTGAATACCACACAGAATATTGAAAGAATTCAGAAAAGGCCTGTAGAAATTTGGGTGTATCCTCTCAGGAGAACTTATAAAAAGTCCTAAGTATGAAGCTCAAAACATGAAAGTTGGCATGTGCTTCAATCTGCACTCTTCCAGAGAATACCCATAATGATCATGCCTCCAAAAAAGTACAAAAGAATAATTTCATAATAATCATCTGATGTATAGGAATTGTATTTTTCTCCAATGAGAGGATTCAGAAAAGTTACATGATTTGGGAGAGAACAGGTAGGAAGAGGACACAAAGATGACAAAGTCAGTCTCCTGATTAAAGTTTTATTTACCACTGCAATTGACATTTTTTGGCACATGAAAGTGTAGAGTTCTTTGATTTGATTTTGTAAATTACACATAATTTTATGCACTTGGTTTAATGTATTCATATATATGTATATCCATATACTCACACACATACTGCATGTATGTGTGAAGTATTTGATCATATTACTGGATTTATTGTAAGCTCCAGGAAGTCAGATGTACTTTTGAAAAATTTTAATCATACAAAGCCTAGCACAGAATTTGGCTTATTGTAAATATTTGGAACTCTTCTTGAAAAAATCAATAATTTTCCATGCCTTTCTCAGTTGACTCAATTATTCAATTTCTCTAGGTTTTGGTACAAGTCATTCCTTCTAGCTATCCCTTTCTCTACTAACCCTTGCCAGTTTGTTCCAACCCACACTAATGATCCCTCCTCTGTTGTCTCATAGATGATATCATTTATCCTAGTGCTATGCATGCAGTAAGTGCATAATGAATTGTTAAATAGCATGACATCATTCTTTCTATTCATTTTGGCCCTCAATTATATCTTATCTTGAATTCATGTTTTACTCATTCATATTTTTATTTATTTCTGCAATAAGTTTTTAAGTCTCATGAAACAAATAATCTTGCCCTGTGTTTCTTTGAGAACCCTTATAGCTCAAGCACAACCAACCAGGAGAACCAACTCTGATTTTAATTCTCATTGAATATAAGCATGGTTTTATGGGACAGGGATTTTAATACCAGTTATTTAAATGCTTGCTTATGTGACACTGGACAAGTCATTAAAAATTCTGAATCTCAGTTTACTCATAAATGGGTATCATAACATCTGTTATAAGATATCTCTTTACAAGTTTCTTATTAGAATAAACTAAGAATAGATAGTCTAGTATTATGTAAGTACAATCTACAATTGCTACTTTTAATAGAGCAATAATTATATAAAAACAAATTTATTTTTTTGTTTCCTTTGAATCTAAATATTTGTTCCATTAGTCTTTGGAAAAGCATATACACAGTTAAATTTTCTGTTTTGAAGTGGCCTCTCATTTTGTTACTCTAGTTAATTTTGAAAGAAATTCTTGATAAGAGCAAAATAGTACAAGAAAGTTCTTGCAAGAAGATGAAACAGTGACATCATTTGACTATTCTTACTTTGAATTTTGACAGGAATACCATCTAAAATTAGGACACATGCTACAGTCATGAATATGCTAGATTTGTAAACAGAAAACCTGGGTCCGAATTCTACTTCTCCATCATAATACGTTTGTGACTGTAAAGCAGATTTTACCTTTCTTGCCCTAATTTTATCAGTTGTTAAATGATGTTATTGGACTAGATGTCCTCTGCAGTCCCCCTGAGTTCTGATCTATGATCCTAAGTGAGTTAATATGGTGTAGTGGATAGAACACTGGACTGTAATCAGGGAAGTTACTTAGCCTCTGTCTCCCTCAGTTTCCTCATCTGTAAATATGCATTATAATAGTACCTTTGTCCTGGACTTGTTGTGAGGATAAAATGTGATACTCTTAGTAATGAACTTTTAAAACCTGAGAGTTATATATAAATGTTTACTATTTTTCTTATTATCATTGTCTAAGACTTGAAGTCACCAAACTGAAATTCACAGATATAGGGAGGTTCCTCTATTGGTACTTCAGTACACTGGAGTAATGGAATCACAGGTCCACTTCTCTCCCAAATCATCATAAATACAACAGTGCCACATTTTTAATACATGAAGAAATAAATTTGGAAAATAATGAGATCAGTTCTGTAAGTAAGTCCTGAAATGCTTCCTGTGTGGTTAGAGTTCCTACCTTGTCATTTGCAACAGTTCATTCACACATTTATTCATTTAATAAATATTAATTGAGCATTTATAACATGTATAACTCTATTTTAGGCTCTGAGGAATGGGACAGAATACTAATAACTAGGAGATATAATCTGTAGCTTTGAGTTATAGACCTCCAGAAAATATCTTAAGTATTGGGGAAAATACCAATAACATTGCAGAAGATCCCATGAATCAAAGAAGAAATGTTTCCCACACTACACAAAAAAGCTCATCAAAAGTAAAACCACCAAATGTTCAGAAGAATTTTGTTCTTAAGATCAGTCTAAAACATTGTGAGCAGGATGTTGCAAATGCTGTGAGAAAATGATCCAGGCACATTCCACATGGAAACAAAAAGAGACCCTAAGGGACCACATTTTCAGCGTATCTATAGCATATACATCTCCCAAATAAAATAAAGAACAATAAACACATCAAAGTGAGTTTCAAAACCCTTCTTACACAGTAGGAAACATCTGTCACAAGCAAAATTATGACAAAAACTGCCGGTCTCAGGCAGTTCCCATTGGTCATTTTAGAGCATGAAAACAACATGGAAAATTATATTCTTCCCTGAGGGATTGTTAATCCTTCTTACATCCTGTTGTCAGATTAATCCTCCTAAAACACTGTTTTGATTATGTCATTCCTTCACCCAGTTTCCCACTGGCTACCAGGTTAGACATCCTCAATCCTTAGCTTGGAATTCAAAGCTCCATACAAACTGCCTACAATTTATCTTTTTCTATCTTATCTCCTAATACTGTCCTACATTCTAATCTAGTCAAATTGATTTCCTATTGCCCTCCCAAACATAACACATCCTGTTTTTTTTCTACCTTTATGCATTTGTTCTCACTATTATCTCTCTCTAGAGTGTCCTTCCTTATTATAGCCTCCTCCTCATTCAAGACCCAATTTAAATACTTCTTTCCTCTACGAAGTATGAATTGACATAAAAGATCACTTTGCTCTATTTTTTAATTGTCTAAACTGGTCATTTGACACATACTTTTACCTGAATGTGTAAGACTTGACCACCTCAATTCAATTCAGTAAAGTCTATGAAAGAAAGATTCAAATCAAGTACTTCTTTCTATTTCTCTCAGCCCTTAGCATAGTGCCTTCCTTGGACATTACAAATGTTCACAATATTCACTAATTAATTGTGAATAATGTTTTTCATTTCACTTTGAAATTCGGTATTTTTGTAACATAGAACAACCAAAAAGCAATGAGGACAGGCAAGAACACATATACTCCAGCAGGAGTAAATTATTCTATTAAGTGATTTTTAATGGCAAACATTAAAATATTCTTACAACATTTATTATTCTATTTAATAATTATCTGAGAATAATTAGAAGTGAATTGCCATTTAGTAATCTCTGTAGCTGAACAAGTTAGTCTGCTAAATTAGTGATCTCTTCAACATCATCTCCAATTATAAAATTATCTCCTTTCTACTCTCCGCACATTTAAAAACAAAAATGAAACTCTCAAAAACAGTAAAGCTGCATAGTAGAATAGAAGGAAAATTAGATTTTGCAATGAAGAAACTAGGTTCAAATTCTGCCTCTGGTGCTTTCAACCTGTGAGAGCTTGATCAAGGTTCCTAGATTACCAGAGCCTCAGCTATTTTACCTCCTAACATGAGGTATTGGCCTAGATGGTCTCTAAGGTCCCTTTCAGATATTGATCTATGATCTTAAGATCTTGGATTATTGATGAAATGCTTTTGGTAGGAAATTAAGACAATATGGACTCAGCTATTTCTCCAAGAGTCTGATGAAGCCTACAGACCCATTCTCTGAGTAATGTTTTTAAATGTATAATATTGAAATATATGTTTGCACAGAAAATAAATTATGTTCAGATGCAATTATCTATCTATACATCTATACATGTATGTACATTTGTATATAGATAGATGTAGATAAATATAGATAGATGATGGATTGATGGTAGATGGATGGATGGATGGATGAAAAGCTAGATAGAAAGAACATAGATGATGGATGGATGGAAAGACAGACAGACAGACAGATAGATAGTTGGATAGATACTTTGATAGATACATAGATAGATGGATAGATAGATATAGATATATGATGGCTGGATGAGAGATGGATGAATGGATGGATGGAAAGATAGATAGAGGAAAAGATAGAGAGAGAGAGAGAGAGAGAGAGAGAAAGAAAGAAAGAAAGAAAGAAAGAAAGAAAGAAAGAAAGAAAGAAAGAAAGAAACAAAGAAACAAAGAAACAAAGAAACAAAGAAACAAAGAAACAAAGAAACAAAGAAACAAAGAAACAAAGAAACAAAGAAACAAAGAAAGAAAAGACGATAGATGCGTAGATGATAGATGGATGAATGGGTTGATGGATGGATGGAAAGACAGACATAGATAGATAGATAGATAGATAGATAGATAGATAGATAGATAGATAGATTTCATGAACTCTAGGTTAAGAAAACTTGCTATAGAGGAAACAAACATAATCACATTCCTAAGTGTGAACACAGGCTTTTTAAAATAATGTATTCTCATGAAAACTTCATGTGAACATTTTCTTTACAAAATCTCTTTAATAACAAACAGAATATTAAAAATATTCCTTCAATTTAGTTACAGTTTCTTATCCTCCTACAGGGGACATGCATCATTAGAACTGTATCATAGGGTAACAGAGAGAAATAGCAGTGAGAAGTGGCCATAAAGGTTAATTTTGCCATTCTGAAATATGTTGTCCTCAAAATCAATGTTGAGTCGATAAAGATTAAGTTAGAGTAGAGATTATTTGTTTTTTTTGTAACATGCATTGTTTGCAGAGCACCCGCTGCTGCTGTCTGGTGTACTCAGCTGTGTGATTGACCTAGCAGGGCAGAAAATCAAGTTCCTGAAAGACATTTTGTGACCTGCTGCTCATCCTTCCAATGGTGCCGAATGCAACAGCAGTTTATGCAAAAGTTCTAATGGATTATAGATGAAAAGAGAGAGAGCATCTCTAAGTTGATTACGGTCTAAAGCATGTTCCAATGTCTAGGCTACCCTGCCAGTCCTTTTACGTATTCTGACTTTCACAAAGGGAGTGGGAAGTAGTAATCTTGGCAAGTTATAAATGAGATGTCTAGTTAATACTGGGAACTTCATAACTCCCCACACCTATATGGTATATCTAAAAAGAAAGTTTCACACATGGCCAAGCTAAACATTTCTCCAAAGTGCTTTCCCAAGCCTCTCTGTGGGAGGTAACAGTGCAAAATGAACTCACTGTGCAGGAAGAAGCAAAATTCATATTTCGGTTTCGTGATACTTCATACATTATCACCTTGGTAGTACTTTCCCCAAATTTGAACAGTGAGTTATAAAACAAACTATTGTTAATCAAAGAACTAAAGTGAGAGAAGTTTATTTTCCTTTTTTGGGGGGGTTCTTTTGGGGGGGATTACAATAATCACATGATTTCCTTCCCTCCCCTCCACCCACCCTTCCCGCAGCCAAGTGCAATTTCATTGGGTATTACTTGTGTTCTTGATCAGAATCTATTTCATTGATGTTGGTTGCACTAGGATGTTCATTTAGAGTCTACACACCCAATCATATCCCCTAAACCCATGTAATCAAGCAGTTGTTTTTCTTCTGCGTTTTTACAATGAGAAAAGTTTTGACGAGAGCCTGGGATGTCCTTTTTATAATCAAAGGTGGCCACTCATTGATGTTCATTTCTATTTTGTTCATCTCTGTCCCTAGGAACAGAATGCAAACCTGGGTTTTTAGAGTAAGAAGTGGGGAGGAGTAAAGGGAGAACAAAGAATGCTGTTCTGGTATCAGATAATCTGTGGCAAAGCATAATCCACAGTATCATCTGAATCATCTTTTCTGGTTGGTCAAGAGAGAGGATTTTAAAAAGGCCAATTAAAAGAAGAGGGGAAAAGAGAGCGCACATTGACCTCCTTCCATGAACTCCATTCCTTGGCCATGCCCACTTTCATGGTTTCAATCATCAGCTCTCTGTCAACAATATTTGAATTTACATTTCTAGCCTCCGTGCCTCCCATTTCCAAGTGAGCAGGCAGGACTTTCTATGATTACTGCATTGCCATGTCCTCAAACCCCACATGTGTAAAACAGGATTCAGCTTCCCCCTTCATATTGTCAACTTCCTTGCTTTTGATCATGACATCACCATTCTCTTATCTCTCATTCATTTTGAATCCTCCCTCTCTAATATTCAATTAGATTGTACAATCTGTTCATCTATTGGTCCTTCCTTTGGCATATCCCTTTTATCCTTTACTTTCCTATTCCATCATCACTCTCCTTGTTCAGAGCCATGTCACTTGATATCGAAACTGCTGAAACAGCCTCCCAATGAGTCTCTCTGCCTCTAGGATTTCCTCCTCACTCCAATATGATGTTCTGCAGCTCAACTGATCTTGCTGAAACACGATTTCCTTCATGACATTGCATCTAATGACCACATATTGATTGCAGAACCAATATTCAAGCTTCTTATCTTGACATCCCGATTCTGGCCTCAGTCTACCTTTTGAATCCTCTCTTCCAATATATTATTTTCACATAAACTGTTTTTATTCACTGTTCCCATGAAACACACTGTATTTTTGCTTTCTCTCTAGACTTTGCTCATGTGATTTCACTAGTTTCTAATTACCTTCTCCCATTTTTTCTGCTTATCTGTTTTTAAAGACATAGATCAAATCTGATATCTATTATAAAAACATTCCTACTCTTGTAAGTTTACTCTACAGAAATTTTAAAGCATTTATACATATGATTCATTTCATTCTTACTATCCATTACCTTTAAAAAAAATTAATGTCGGCTCATTGCCAATTGAGTCTAAGGCAGAAGAGTGGTGAGGGATAGGCAAACGAGGTTAGGTGACTTGTCCCGGGTTACACAACTAAGAAGTATTTGAGGCCAGATTTAAATCCTGAATCTCCCTCCTCTATGCCTGGCTCTCTACTCCCTGAGCATCCCAACTGTCACCCATCTACTCATTACCTTTTAATATTAGTGATCCTTTCAAAATATATGCTCTGTTCCCTCTCAATGTCACCGACACTGTGTGCCAGACACTATGCTAAGTGTTTAGGATATAAAGACAGTCCCAGCTCTGAAAATCTTGTCTAATGAGGGAGACCATAGGCAAATGGCTATTTACAAACAAAATGAATAGAGGATAAATTGGAGATAAAACAGAAGAAAGATAACTAAAGAGGATCAAGACAGGAAGTATCTCATAAAAGGGATACTGCCTATAGAGTCAGAATACCTTTGCTTAAAATCTCCTTTTGTTACTTCTATAATATGATTTGGGGATTCTTTCTCCTCTATCATCTATTATCCTAGATGTCAGCTGTAAAATTCAGAGGCTCCTTCCAGTTCCTAGTCTAGAACTCTTTTTCTTGTTATAAAGGATTTCTTTGCTATAAATAAAGGTAAGGAATATAGGACAATTATGGCTTGAAAGCCGTGATTTTTGTCCTAGCCCAGATTTTGTTATACCTAAATTTCATACTTATCTCTACTTGTTGAAATTCTTAGTTTCCTTCTATACTAAATTTGAGAGCCACAAAGCCTTTTCTGATTAATCTAGTTCCTAGTGCTCTCATTATGCTGCTGCCTAAATACTTTGTATATATCCTCCATTTCCTTATCTGTGCATGCCATTTCCATTGTCTGTAATTTATATTTCCTTCTCTGTGTACACATCATTTCCCACAATATAATATAAACTCCTTGAAGTCAGAGACTTTATTTTTTCTTTTCTATCTTTTTTTTTTCTGCAGCATCTAGCATAGAGTCTAGTATAATGTTGGTGTTTAATCAATATTGATTGAAATGAATTAAATTGCTACTGGTATAATGTCTTATATATTGGGTGCCTTCCACAGATAGTACTTATTGATAAATTGACTGGATTAAGAATTCAATTCAAATTCATTAAATATTACTAAGCACCTTCTATGTGCCTAGAACTCTGCTAAATGCTGGTGATGTACATACAATTTCTGGCCTAAAGGAGCTTACAATCTCATGGCAGAGACATGAAAAAATATATTTAAAAACAAACCATATACAGATTAAATAGGATATAATTAAGGGAGAGAAAGTGCTAGAAATAAGAGAGAAAAAAAGTGCCAGCCTCCTCTTACATCTATTTTTGCACTCTATTCATTTTACTTAACTGCTCATTAAAAGCCTACTATATGGAACAGGTAGCTCCCTCATTGGATACAGAGGCAGGCCTAGAGATAGGTTCAAACCTGGACTCAGACACGTGCTAGCTGTGTGACCCTTGGCAAGTCACTTAACCCAAATTGCCTAGCCCTCACCATGCTTCTGCCTTGGAACATTAGTGTTATAAGATAGAAGATAAAGGTCCTTAAAAAGCCTACTAAATATAAAACTGGGGCAGCTAGGTGGTACAGTGGATAGAGCACAAGGCTTGGAATCAGGAAGACTCATCCTCATGAGTTTAAATCTGGTCTCAGACATTGGCTTCATGATCCTGGGAAGCCACTTAAACCTGTTCACTAAGTTCCTCATCTGTTTCTCATCTATAAAATGAGCAGGAGAAGGAAACTTCAATCCAGAATCTTTGCCAAGAAAATCCCACATGGAGTTATGAAGAGTCCACATGTCTAAAGTGACTAATCAACAACAAAATAACAAAAATATATAAAATGAATTAATTGGGTGCTGAGGACACAAAGGCAAAAAATAATGCTCCTAAAGGGAATGGATGAGGTATCACTTGTAGCCTTTACAATTATGATGCAAAGATAAAGACAAAGGGGATATTTGCTACTTAATGAGAAAGTATACCTGGCTATGATGGAAGACTTCTTGGAGGAGGGGAAACAAACTCAGTCTTGAAGGAGAAGAACTTTAAAAGGTATAGATGAGAAAGGATGAGGAATAATATGTGTATCAGTTTCATTGCTCTTTGCAGTCATTCTCTGACCCATATGGTTATGTCACCTCAAAGCTCTTTTCCCAAGATGAATGCTTGATATCTTCTCTTAACTCCAACTCCGTACATTGTTAACTTTTTCCAGGACTGTGATTTATTTTCATTTCTGATTATACCATACCAGGCGCTGTGTGCCTTGCTTAATTTAAAAATATTTCCCTGACCTTTTCTCTGTATTTTTATTATCATCAAGTAGAAATCCAAGTTTGATTTTTCTGCCAGAGTATAACTTTTCAGTAAAAGTCTAAAATTAAAAAAATAAATTTATATCTAACAAAATAGTGATGTAAATACCATTTATTTAATGAAAATTCTGTAGATATGAAATCAAAATGGATCATCCTCCATTTGAACTATAACTACCTAATTTTGGCTCACCCTGTAGATAACACCTCATAAATGCAATTTGTCATCTTAAATGTATTATTATTTAATCATATCAAAGTTTTGGTTTATCTTAGGCAAACATTTATAGTAGTTTTAATACACAGGAGCCATCTCTGACAGATATGATGAAACAGATTTATCACTCTTGACAAATTATATTGCAAAACGTCCTCCCATGGCTGCCCACAATGGAAACCACATCATCATATTCAACAGGAATGTCACCTGTGATTCTGTTTTTATAACCTTTTACTTTAGCAATTGAAAATCGCTTTCCATAGACTATACAGTACTTAGTATGTGAGTTGGTTATGAGAATAATTGTATGAATGAAGGAAACCTGTAGCCCTTTAAATCAAACTAAGTACTGTTTTATTAAAGTGCCCAGCAAATCAATCTAAATCCAAGGATAATAAAGCCCTAATCAGGTGGTAGAAAAAATAATAGGTTGTCATGCATGAGGAAAAATAGGCAATCATGGAATGTTTTCTTTAATTAGGTTGTGTAAAGTGGAGGGACTGAGTAGGAACTGGCAAGACATTCATCATGAGCAAGGTGGGAAATTATTTAGATTACCAAGAAAAGAAAATTGAGCGTGATACTCTAAGATTTAACTGGACAGAAAATGAAAGCTTTTTTTTTTCCCCTGGTATCCCACTTAGCCAGGAAGTAGTATTGACAGGTAGGAGATTCTAAAGTAGAGCTCAGCCAACGAGTCATCTACTTTGCAAATTTTCCATCTTTTAATTGTTTTCTAATGATTTTCATTTCAGTAGGGCTCTGGACAGCCCAAGAGGTATCCCTGGCCTCATTGGCTCAGTGCTGCCTTTCATCTCCAGTGGAATTTAAATACTTATAAACCTGAGATTGATTGTAAGGTCCATCCTATTTTCTAGTTAAACTGAGAGGAGTAATTAATACTATCTCGGATTGTTAGCACACTGCTCTGTATAGTGATATCATTACAAATTACAAACATCAGTAGACAGGTTACTTATTAGACATTGTTGCTTTCTGAGCAAGGAACACAAAATCCTTTTTTTCTCCCTCAAGCTTTCATTTAGGATATGAAATGAATTGATTTCAAATACTTGCAGTATTGTGACAATCACCTTAAATGTAATTATGTTTGATGGAGGTTAGTTGGCAAAGACAGTAATCCCTCTAGGAAATCTTAGCATCACTGAAGTAAGGACTTTGAATAGGCCACTGTGAATTAACCGACTATAAGCTATATAAGCTAGTCCATTGGAGGGGTTCTCAGTAGATAAGTGATTTTTCCTCACAATTTATTCACTAGTAATTGATCCTGCACTCAGAAATCATATAAAATGGCAAAAAGTGGTCACAATTTTTTATTTGTTTTTGCCATAAAAAGAAATATCAGGTTTTATTGTACATCTCAGATTTCTAATTCATCAAAAAGAACCAAATAATATTATCTTTTCCTTAATTTATTCACAATTGGTTCTCTATATTCAATCAATTGACCAGCAAATAAAAGACAATGACTCATTTCTATAGTTTTGAAATTTCCCAAAAGTCTTTACATACAAATGCATCAATGCATATACCTTCCTTTATACTTAGAGCATCCTTAGAGCAACATTCTTATTTTTCCCTCTTATAGATGGAAAATCAACTCAGAGAAGTGATTTACCACAGGCCACATAACTGCGGAATGACTGACAGGGACAGGATTTGAAGCTACGTCCTGTGTTCTATCTACTATGTGACACTCTCTCTTGTGTATATGACTTTGGGTGCAATACAGAAATGCAATACACAAATACAGATAAATGTAGAATGGCACATTTTTTTTTCTTTTCAAGAGCCATGATTCCCATTTCCAGTAAAATAAAGACTATATCGCACACTGGTAGAAAAGGTTGGTAGTTAGTTCTGCATTTTTGTTAAAAATAACCTATTATTTAATTTTCTTTCTTACTTACCAAAAAGTGTAAGAAGAGAGGTAAAGGAAAGTTTTTCTTATGGGTTCCTATCACATGAAAGACTATATTCTATTTAATCAGAGCCAATATGCAGAAAATATCTAAACTGGGTATAAGACATCCCATGATGGCAAGGTAATAGGTAGTCCCATCCAGAGTACTTTTTCAAGATATAAATAGCTTAAAAGTACATAGACCTAGGATCATGGTACAATTTAATCTCCAGTGCCATATATGACATGAAGTATAGAATAGATACTCTATTAATATTTGATCAACTGAATTAACTCTGTAAGTTCCCCTCCATGTTAAGGAGAAAAATCTCTTTCCTTACACAACAAAGGAAGAGCAACAAGGTGCACCAAACTCATTAAGACTCATTGACACTCATTGAATACAAGGCTAGTTCTATCATTTTGGGAGGGTAAACACTTGAATTATCTAAAAATTGGCAGGTGATTTCAGACAAATATTTGGTTTGCATGCATGGTTTTAGCGCAGGAATGCATAACATGCTTCATTATCTTCTGCTCATATTAAACGGATTTCATTCTCACATGTCCCCCTGCTTTTGTTTGTTTTCTGGCTAGATAGTGCGTCACATGGCTGCAAGGTTCACCAAGCCCGCCCAAAGAGGTCTCACAAGCTCTCCTCTGTCATTCATGAAGAACCAACCTACAAATCACTTGCCAACAACTTTGATCTACCTTGTTTCAGGTGGTTTCCTCTCTGTCTATTATTTCTGCTAAGGGACCCGTGAAAATTAAATACAGACCCTGCCAATGCTTGACTGACCCGGTGCTCCATCATAACAGCAGTGTAATAGCAATAAATCATTTCAACTTTAATCTATTGTTATTGATGAATGTACAATTATTTGTCATCTAATATGCTGAAAATGATGACCAAAGAAATAGATCAACTTTTTTTTCTTCTTCCAAGTACGGCATTGATGGATTGTATCCCTAAGCTGTTATTACACTTATAATGTACTCTTCGGCACTGACAGTGCGGTTAGTTTTTTAATCATTCCATAGTAATCAACTTAAGACAACATAGCAAGACTCATAACTCATGTTCTTTTCATTTTTGGCAGTGATGGGAAATGAAAATGTTTTTATTCTTTTGAAATAATTCTTACCTGACTAGGCTGAAGATTGCTTTAAAATTGTAAATAAATGGTTGTTTATTGAGCTGGAACTGAAAAGTGACATATTAAAATGTCTCTTTCCAAAGGAAAAAAAAATAATTTAGGCCTGAGTGGAGGGAGACAGTGAAAAAAATAGTTTGTTTTCCTTTTAACTGGTTCACTGCTAACTTGATACCTTAAGGGAACATTTCATTAAATCCAATGTCATGAGAAAGGTGATAATGTTAAAAAGAGGAATAATAATTCCTCTGAGCTCATTAGGCTCCATAGTTCTATCTCCTTCTATCACTTCCAAGAGATATTATCTCATTCTTCTTAATTGTTAACTTTCCTTATTAGCACAGTGGATTATCCATAGAGATCAAAAGCAATCCATAGTGATGACTTAATCTACAGTTTAAGCCATTCAAAAATTCCCCTAATCTAACAAAGTATGCTTATATCATTATCTGTATACAGGATTGAATATCTCCAGCAAAAAGATTCCATTCCTCTCCCCAAGTAATAGTGTTCAGTAGTCATTGCTCATAGAAATTATTATTAATTGTTAAGCTCATATTTCTTTATTATAAATTATTAGGATCATAAATGCATACATTTAAAATAGGAAGGGAAATTAAACAATGCAAACTACCTTCTTTTGTAGGTAATCTGTGATGAGAAAAGTTCAGTGATATGGACAGTGTAGCACAGCAGCTAAGTGCTGGAGGCCGAATTGATCTTAGATCTTCTTGACCAGATCTAGAACTTAATCCAGTACAACAGAGGTATCAAAATGGGGGGTTAACCTGTAAACTCAGAGACTGAACAAGATTAAGATGTAATTGAAAAATGATTAACAAAATAAACAAAATACAGTTTTATATAATATATATAGATACATTATATAGATAATGTGGTTTTTTTTCTATGCCAATATTGCCTTCAGGGATGGGTTTCTATTTGGTTGTGACATCAATGCACTACACACTACTGCCTCTTCCAAGAGGGCAAATAGAGCCAACCAAACCTGTTTCCCCTAACCTTTTCCTTTTAGAGAGGGCAAGAAAAGCCATGGTACTCAAAATTCTTCTTTTATTGGAAGAAATGTCTTGAGGACACATCATTGTTTGTGGGCATGTATATATATGTGTGTGTGTGTGTGTGTGTGTGTGTGTGTGTGTGTGTGTGTGTATGTTTGGCGTGTGTGATTTCAATCTTTAAATGAGCATTTTGGCGAATGACTAGTTTGGGAATCCTTGACTCTATGTATTATTGTGAATTAGGATATTACAAGAGAGTGGAAAATACTGCTCATTGAGTAACCTTGAAACCAGAATATATTGTCACTTTTGTTGCAGCCTGGGTTTTGCTGTATAGTCTTCTAATTCCTCAGCCATCTTTCTTCTTTTTAGCCTCTCTCTTCCTTTTTCTTGCTTCTCTCTGTAATTCTCTGTCATTTGTCCATCTGTCTCTCTTTCTCTGTGTGTCTGTCTATGTGACAGAGGCTGGCACTAAAGAAAAAGTGCCAGGCTGAAGAGTGTGTGAAACTGATCACCTCAATGGGGGAGGGGCCCCAGGAGTGAATTTCCTGAGGAGAGAAGACTCTGGCTGGTGAGCAGTGAGGTCTCTCCTTCTGGAAACATTGAAGAGAGAAGGTGGATAAAGACTTTCTCCTGAGGGTTACCCACTTTTCCTGCTGGTGGCTGGAAATCGTTCCCCCCAACACTTCCCAATTGAAGGGACTGTCTGAAGAGAAACCTGAGCAGACTTAACCTCAGCTCTTGTTGCCCAGGGGTGAGTCAACCTGACTTTCTCTCAGGGGACTCAGGCTGTCAAGGCTGGAGTTCCCCTCAAACTCAATGAGGGAGGGGAAAGGGTGTAGATAGAGACAGGGACCCCCTTTTCCCACTTTCTTTTTCCTATTCTTTACTGCCCATTATTCCTTTGTATTACCTGATTGAGTTGGCATTAAAAGCTATCTGTTCCCTAAGCGGAGTGTGAGTGAACAGATCAAGGGGACACCTTTTGGTCTCAAGTAGTGGAGGGGGGACAAGAGAGACAAGAGTGAACTGGAGAGAGCAGCTTTAGCTAAGGAGGGAAGGCAGAAGGTGAAAAATCTTCAAACTCTTCTCTCTAAGCCAACCCTAAATATCAGCTGTCTCCCCTATACTCCACTTTTGAGAAGGGAGGTTCCCCTCTCTTTTTCCCCCTCAATACTGAAAGTCTTACCTCTCTATACCAATAAACAATCCCCTTATAATACATCTATCACTCTATATTTACACAAAATCACATATGTTTTATGTACATATATGTGCAAATATCATGAGTATATACTCTCTACACACAGATGATATAAATGAGCAATAAATCAATAAATCATTTGTTACATGGGAGAGCACAGGATTCATAGTCGGAAGAACTTTTATTTAATTTCACACTCTGACATATACTGTGAAAGCATAGGTAAGGCATTTAACCTCTTTCTGATTCCAAGGAACTTAGTTGAAGACTCTAAGTTACTCATGGTTGCCAACACATATGGGAAAAAATATATGAATGTGCATCTACCTATACATATATGTATATATTTGTGTAGATATAGTTATACATGCAGATTTTGTAATCCAAATGTACATATACATGCATTATATATATATATATATATGTATATACCCATATACATTTTTTTATATACACTTATAATTTCATTGATTGGAAACTCCCAAGGTAGAAATTTTCTTCACCCATTCAGATTGCAACCCATCATTAACTAAGAGTCTTGGAAAAAATTCATTAGGGGCACAGACAGATTAAATGGGCCTCCTACAGTTACATAATATGTATCAAAAGTCAGGTAATAAATATTTATTGATTGATTATTGACTATATACTCCAAGACACAGTCTACGGGCCAAACTCAAGGTCCAAGCCAAAGGTCAAGTCCAAAGCCACCTCTAAAAGCCAAGTGAACCAGGAGAAGCTCCTCTGACAGAGAGTTCAGGATTTTTTAGTCCTTTCTTCTACATCACTTCTTGTCCCTTCTTCCACTTTACAGAACCAATTTCAGACTGTCAATTTGCTTAGCACTGCCCAGGGCATGGTCCATGGCCTCTAGAGTTGTCACTCACTTTAGTAAGTGACTTGGGAATTCCCTTACTTAGTGTTAAGTAGAGATTTTTAACTTTTGGGTTGATTAATTTAAAAAAAATCTGATTGATAGATGTTTGATACACTCTTCACACAACTTTATTGAAGTTATTGTTTCATTTATTTTCAATTAATTCTTTTGGGATCTCTAGAGAAATCATCATATGAAAAAATGTGAGTTTTGTTTAGTCAATATTTTATTCCTTTGATTTCCTTTTCTAATCTTACTGATATCTCTTGTATTCTAGCTTTAGGTAAATAATAGTCATAATAATGAATAATTTTGCTTTATTTCCTGATCTTGTTATGAAGTCCCTTAGCCTTTTTCCATTGTATAATAATGACTCCAGATTTTAGATAGATATCTGGTGCCATGTTAAGTAAAGATCCATTTTGTCTTAAAATATCTGGTGTTTTGAATAGAAATAGATGTTCAATTTTTCCTAAGATTTTTCAGTATTTATTCACATAGTCATAAGGTCATGGGGACATTTGCATTAGGGGTGAATCAGGAAATGACTTAAGCAGATGTTGCCTGAATTACATCTTAAAGGAAGAGATAGATTCCATGAGTCAGAGGAAAGGAAGGAGTGCATTTCAGGCATATAGGACAGTCAGTAAAAAAAGAAACAAGAGATGGTGTATCATGAGTGAAGAACAAAGAGAAGGCAAGTGTGACTGGATTGCAAAGTGCTTAAAGAGGAACAATGTCTAATGAAGTTTGAAATATCTAAATAAGAGAAAATGAATACCTCAATAATGAGTTGTTTGAGTGGATAGGAGGGGCCATATATCAGAGATGTTGTGGAAGTAGAAATGGCAAACTAACAACTGATTCTTTATCTGAGATAAGGGAGTGTTGAGTCCAGAATAGGTATTTATGACCCTGAAGGGGTGGTGATGACTTTGACAGAAATAAGGAAGTTCAGAAGATGGGGAAGATAATAAGGCCATTCATGTTGCTTTTCAAATGTTCACAAGATGTCCTGCTTGAAATGCTCATTGTGCAATTATTGACCCAAAACTGGAATTCACTTGAAAGACATGGACTATATATTTAAATTTAGGATTAATCTATATGTAAATTGTAGTTCAACAAAAAGAAGCTGAAAAAGGAGAGTGACAGAAAAAAATAGAGAGGAGAAAAGTGGGGAAAAAAGAAAGAATCCAGAGAAGAACCTTGGAAAACAACAGGGGCATAATTTACATGTAAGGCCAAGTGGAACTTGGGAAGAAGTAGCCTTACAGATAAGACATAAACCAGGCGAGAAGATAGCCACGATAGGAAACCTATAGCATGTTTGCCTAAGTTGTCTTGGAGAGACCTCTCTGTGGTTATCATAGCCCTCAGGCTTATTGAGCTGGGAGTTTGGTCCCACCCCTGAACATGGGGGTTGGGGGGGGTGACACTTGAACCTCCCTCCACCATAGCTGAAGTGGAGCTCATGTGAAGATTAAATTTAACACTCCCCTCATTAGAACAATGAAAATACTTAACTCTCCCCAGATTATGAAGATTAAATTGTAACCCTTGCCTATTTTTAGAACACGGTACTTAAAAGTTAAGTATGAAGATCTACCCATTTTAGATTTAATCACCAAAGGTGCAAACACCCCATTTCACATATTGAGTGAGGAAGGTCTGTGACCCAAGTGTGTAATAGTGGATGACAAATCAGAATCAACTGACTGCCTTCTGGGCAGTCCTAAAACAAAGCTTTAACTGTGATTGGTAGACATAAAATTAGGGAAAGACACAAGAAGTGATGCAAAAGAAGCATCTGTTACTTCCTGTGAGATAGAATTCTTCATTTTTTGGAAGTGAAGACTAGGCAATTTTTCATGCTTTCCAGTTGAGGCTGGTGAAGAGGGGCAGAAGAATCTGCTGCCTGGACTGACATGTCATGAGTGAAAGGTTAACTCTTAACTGCTAGATTTTGCTGAAAAAAAAAAAAAACTATCCTCTGGAGAGAACTACTCTTGAGAGACACTTCCCAGTTGTTCAGTTTGGCAGAGGCAGACTGAAACTAATTCTCCCTGCCCAGAGGGGCAAGGAGTAAATTACTTAGGGCTCAGGCTTGATATCTTACCTTATCCTCTCTCTGATTTCTTGCTTCACTCTTTCTACATTTTGTAAAAAAAATTGTAAATAAAATCTCTTTGGAATAAATTAAATTCCTGGTGACCACACTTAAATAATCAAGTCCAAACCTTTAAAAAGTAAACCCATTTCCCCCTTTAGACTCAGCAGGGTTAGCAACTTTGCCTAGTTCCCAAATGCAGGGAGGGTGGGGCACTGTACTTAGTAATGGGGTGGGGGTTGCATTTTGAAGTTGGGTTGGGTTCAAGTCCGGGGTGTGTGTGTGGGGGAATGGCATGGCTTCTCTAAAAAACGTTCTAAAAGTTTCACTATCACTGGGATATAGTCACAGAGAGAAGAGAGTCTCTAGGAGGAAAAGGTGATCAACAGTGTTAAATGCAGTAGGTGACTGGTTCTACTCATTTCAGTGTTCATTATCTTGTATAGTTCATTCCAAGATTTTTAAAAATAAATAAAACTATTCAATATTTCTCATGGTATAGTAATATTCCTGGATTCCAGTTATAAGGGCCACTTTGAAACTTAGATATTAAAATCTAGGGTGTCCAGGAAATGGGAAATCAGATGGTGAAGAGACCAGTTCACTCCATTTAAGAATAATTTGAAGGAACTGGAAATGTTTGAAGTAAGCAATATTTGTAACATAGACTATATTGTAGTGGATTGATTGGAACTTACTTTTGTTCTTCAAGGCAATAATAGTAATAAAATCAATGCAACCATATAGAACATTAGCATTTTTAAACTGATAAATCATCATATAAGGATTAATGATATTTTATAGCTTTTCTTCCTTTTTTCTTTATCATTTCCTAATATTTGAACTTTCTATAGAATAGGATATTTTGTAAATAGAATATCCCTATGTTATTCTCTAATTAATTTCTTTTTTGTCCTCCTTACTCATATTACATGTAAATTTCATTAAGATGAGGATCAAATTAATCAACTTAAACAAAATGTAGTTTTGTAGTTGCTGCATTCTTATGCTTTCCTATGCATAAATATATATTATAATCATATGAGAAATGAAGAAGAATAGGGAATGGGAAATAATTTTGATTGAGTAATAATTTCATACTTATTTTGATTCAACTACAGTATTAGGTAAAAAACTGAATTTACTTTTCATTTCTCTGGAAATAAATGGAATGACTAATACCAGAAATTTGTACTGAAGTTCTAAAATATAGGGGTGCTTCTTCCATGGGAGGGAGTATTTTCTTCCAGATGAAACTGTTATTTCTATGCCTCACCTTGTAATTTTCAATTGCCTTATACCACTATGAAATGACTGCATACAATCCTGACCATATCTAGTGATTATGAAATCCTCTTGGTAGCTGAGTAGTTGGAAACCATCCTTTTAATGTGAAGAATGTGTTACCCACCTCTTAGGGGTAGATGGTGGATGTTGCTTGTCTTCAGGAAAAATAAATATAAATGTTTTCATGCTCTGTACTTTATCTTTAAAACTAATTAAATAAAGCAAGGGCATAAAGAAGCAAAACCAAGATCTATAAATGTTATGAGAGGGTCAAATAGATTCTTAAGAAGGAAAGAAGGAAGGAAGGAAGGAAGCAACGATGGAACGAAGAAAGGAAGGAAGGACAGAAGGAAGGACGGAAGGAAGGAAGGAAGGAAGGAAGGAAGGAAGGAAGGATGGAAGGAAGGAAGGAAGGAAGGAAGGAAGGAAGGAAGGAAGTAAGGAAGGAAGGAAGGAAGGAAGAAAGAAAGGAAAGAAGGAAGGAAGAAAGGAAGTAAGGAAGGATGGAAGGAAGGAAGGAAGGAAGGAAGGAAGGAAGGAAGGAAGGAAGGAGGGAGGGAAGGAAGGAAGGAAGGAAGGAAGGAAGGAAGGAAGGAAGGAAGGAAGGAAGGAAGGAAGGAAGGAAGGAAGGAAGGAAGGAAGGAAGGAGGGAGGGAAGGAAGGAAGGAAGGAAGGAAGGAAGGAAGGAAGGAAGGAAGGAAGGAAGGAAGGAAGGAAGGAAGGAAGGAAGGAAGGAAGGAAGGAAGGAAGGAGGGAAGGAAGGAAGGAAGGAAGGAAGGAAGGAAGGAAGGAAGGAAGGAAGGAAGGAAGGAAGGAAGGAAGGAAGGAAGGAAGGAAGGAAGGAAGGAAGGAAGGAAGGAAGGAGGGAAGCAAGGAAGGGATGAAGGAGGGAAGCAAGGAAGGGATGAAGGAAGGAAGGAAGGAAGGAAGGAAGGAAGGAAGGAAGGAAGGAAGGAAGGAAGGAAGGAGGGAAGCAAGGAAGGGATGAAGGAGGGAAGGAAGGAAGGAAGGAAGGAGGGAAGGAAGGAAGGAAGGAAGGAAGGAAGGAAGGAAGGAAGGAAGGAAGGAAGGAAGGAAGGAAGGAAGGAAGGAAGGAAGGAAGGAAGGAAGGAAGGAAGGAAGGAGGGAAGGAAGGAAGGAAGGAAGGAAGGAAGGAAGGAGGGAAGCAAGGAAGGAAGGAAGGAGGGAAGGAGGGAAGGAAGGAAGGAAGGAAGGAAGGAAGGAAGGAAGGAAGGAAGGAAGGAAGGAAGGAAGGAAGGAAGGAAGGAAGGAAGGAAGGAAGGAGGGAAGGAAGGAAGGAAGGAAGGAGGGAAGGAAGGAAGGAGGGAAGCAAGGAAGGAAGGAAGGAGGGAAGGAAGGAAGGAAGGAAGGAGGGAAGGAAGGAGGGAAGGAAGGAAGGAAGGAGGGAAGGAAGGAAGGAAGGAAGGAAGGAAGGAAGGAAGGAAGGAAGGAAGGAAGGAAGGAAGGAAGGAGGGAAGGAAGGAAGGAAGGAAGGAGGGAAGCAAAGAAAGAAATCCAGGGTATTTTTTATACTCAACTGAAAGTCAGGTTTCCTGGGAATCTAATAGTAGAGGAGAAGTCACAAGAAGATTAGAAAAATCCAGAAACAGCAGATAAACTCAGGCACCATTATGCCAACTGATTAGTGTTGTTGCCTAAAGGGAAAGAAAACCTGTAGTTGAGTTCTAAGTCCTGGAAAAGTATAGTACAGATTGGAGACATAACTGTAGTATAATAGATAGACCATTGATTTTGGCATCAAAGACCCAAAGTTATAAAAAAAAAAATACTTCCATTATTATAGTGTGTACTTGCACAAATAGCATGCCCTCTGGAGTCCTCACTTACCTCATGCTATAAAATGAGGGGCTTGGACTAGATGGCCCACAAGGAATTCTTTTATTATTTGATAAGAAAAGAAAGAATACCAATGGAAGTATAGCATGATAGAGGTTTCTTATATCCCATAAATTATAACTAGTTAATGTTTGTAGCTACATAAATGATTGTTGACCTAAAAAACAACTTAAGTGAAAATGTGTCAGTTCTATTGTTAATTTATTCACTTAATAGAACATTGAAAAAAGTCATTTTAGACAAGAAAAGTGTGATAGGTTGCAATTCTATCACTATTTCCTAATGATTTGAAGTTCAATAGTGTTTCCAAGAAACTCATCCATTAATCCCTTTTTCCTATTTTCCTTATTAACTCTTTTTTGATTCAGCATTCTCACTAACAAAAGCCAATGAAAAATTCAGGCACTAAATGGCAAGGAAAGAGTAAATATACAGCTCCACAGAACCTCTCAGCTTATAATTTATTTTAAATTTTTATGAGCAGTTTAGATTTTAGTATGTATGGTTCTACATTTTTATTTGTTTCCAAATGTGTTAGCTAAAAGAACTCATAGTAATTAGTATGAATTGCTATATAAGAAAAACAAAGAAGTTAAGACTGTCTTGAGGCCACTATAGCTGGAAATTTGGTCAGAAATGCCTAAATTCCTCTTCTCCACATGCTATTCATTAAAGCATTGCACACATTTAATAATCAGATTTTAAAATGAAACCTAATAGCAAAGACAATAACACTAATGCATGATAACAAATTCTATCATAAAACAGGAAAAAGATACCATATCAGTGAAACAGATAGTAATTAAATTGATGAGAAAAAATATTTGTCAAAGGCTTTTTTCATAAAAATAAAAAGCAACTACAGAACTTCTCCTTTTTTCTCTAAATAAACTTTTCCCCCTTAAAACTCCAAGTTAATTGGTTTCTTTTTAAATGTGTCTAAATTTCCTGACCTCAGAAAAAATGTATATATGCACTTATAACATGTATACGTATAGGTAGTCCCATATTCATATCTGTGTATTTGTGTGTATATACATTTAACAATATATGCTTATGTATAATTTTATAACATATTACAAATGTATATGTTGTTAGTTATCCTTCATTTTTAAAGAGGACCAATAATATCACAGGGTGATGTCTTGACTGGTATATGAATTGAAGTGAAGCAGAGTTGCACAGTCATTGATCTTACTCTCTCTTCCAGTCTTCAAAGTCCAGTGGCAAGGCAAAAGCAAGGATGGCTGGTGATGGCCAGTGGATGACCTTATTATACCCAATGTCAGATCAAGCTCCAAGTACTTGAAATCACCTACTTTTTCTGCCTTCATGGCCATTGGAACAAATTGTTCTTATCTACCCAATTTGCTAAGAGGAAATCATCACATTCTTAGGGTAGACTTCCGCCTAACTCAACAATGGGTTTGTGGTTTCTCAGTTACCCTTAACCTGGTTTAACCCATCTGGTTTTACTGGTCACTGTGCGTGCTGAAGCAAAAGTGTATGCATCTCCTTGAGTTCATATATTAACTAGTTAGTGATGGCAGAGGTCAATGATTTGGACATGCAAATCAAAAATCTTGAAAGCGAACAAATCAAAAATCTCTAGATGAAAACTAAATTAGAGATCCTAAAAATTAAGGGAGAAATGAATAAAATTTAAAGTGAATGAACTATTGAACTAATAAATAAGACTAGAAGCTGGTATTTTGAAAAAATAAACAAGTACTGGTCAATCTAATAAAAAAGGAAATAAGAAAACCAAATTAACAATATCATAGAAAAGGGAGACCTCACCTATTCTAAATAATCAACAACTTTAGCAAAGTTGCAGGATACAATATAAGCCCACATAAGTCATCAATATTTCTATATATCTCCAACACATCTCAGCAGCAAGAATTAGAAAGAGAAAATCCATTTAAAATAACCTTAGACAATATAAAATACTTGGGAATCTATCTCCAAGACAAACACAGGACCCATATGAACACAACTACAAACAATCTCCACACAATTAAAAGTATATCTAAACAATTTGGAAAAAAAAAAAACCTTAACTGCTCATGGGTAGGACAAGTTAACATAATAAAAATGACCATCCTACACAAACTAATTTACTTATTTAGTGCCATACCCATCAAACTACCAAAAACTTTTTTTACTGAATTAGAAAAAAACATAACAAAGTTCATTAGGAAGAACAAAATATCAAGGATATCCAGGGAAATGATGAAAAAAATGCAAAGGAATGTGACCAGCAGTACCAGATCTTAAACTATACTATAAAGTAGGGGTCATCAAAACAGTTTTGTACTGGCTAAGAGACAGAAAAGTTAATCAGTGGAATAGACTTGGGGTAAGTGACCTTAGCAAGACAGTCTATGATAAGCCCAAAGATCCCAGCTTTTGGGACCAAAATCCACTATTTGATAAAAACTGCTGGGAAAATTAGAAGACAGTATGGGAGAGATTAGGTTTGGATCAATATCTCATATCCTATACCAAGATAAACTCAGAATGGGTGAATGACTTGAACATAAAGAAGGAAACTATAAGTAAGTTAGGTGAACACAGAATAGTATACATGTCAGATCTTTGGGAAAGGAAAGACTTTAAAACTGAGCCAGAGTCAGAAAAAAATCACAAAATATAAAATCAATAACTTTGATTACATCAAATTAAAAAGATTTTGTACAAACAAAACCAATGCAAAGAAAATTAGAAGGGAAGCAACAAATTGGATAACAATCTTCATAACAAAAACCTCTGACAAAAGTCTTATTACTCAAATTGATACAAAGCTAAATCAGTATTACAAAAAGTCAAGCCTTTCTCCAAATAGGCAAGGGACATGACTAGGCAATTTTCAGTTAAATAAATCAAAACTAATGAGCACATGAAAGTATTCTAAATCTCTTAAAATTAGAGAGATGTAAATCAAAACAACTCTGAGGTACCACCTCAAAGCTAGCAGATTGGCTAACATGACTAGATTTGGGATTCCCTCAAAATTGGACTCAGACTGTGGAAGTTACTTTACTCAGTCAATATCAAATGAAATTTATAAAAATCTAGGAATACAAGCAACATACTACACACAATATCATCCCCAAAGTTCAGGGCAAGTGGAGAGATTAAATAAAGACATTAAAACATTGATAGGAAAATTTTGTGCAGAAACACACCAAAAATGACAAACATTCTGCCATTAGTTCTGTTCCATCTTAGAACACAACCCAGTGGAGATTTGCACATATCTTCATTTGAGATGCTATATGGACACGCAATTTGGCAAGGAAGGACTTGTAATCCAGCTTACATTGCAATGATAGGTGGAGACTGTCAATTAACAAAATATATACAAGCTTTACAGACAAGAATAGCAGAGTTGCATGAGATGGACTTGATACAACAAACAGTACCCCTGGATTACAATTTGCGCAACATCAAACCAGGAGACATAGTATACTTAAAAAAATTCAATAGAAAATTGGCTACAGACATAAAATGGACTGGACCACACGAAGTATTTCTTACTACCCCAACAGCTATAAAAATTGCAGGGAAAGACTCATGGTTCCATTGTTCCCACATAAAACCAGAAAAAGTTCAACATCACTGTAAGAGACATAGAAGATAAGTAGACAACAGATAGTGCTGAAAAATGAAAACAAAAACTGATTAACATAAAAAGTACACCACAAAGAAATAATAGTGACACATAATGTTTGAGACAACTTTCCATCCCAGAGTAAAAGCAACCCAGAGGAAAAGCAACCCAGAAGAAAAGCAACCCAGAGGAAAATAATACCAGAGGAAAAGCATCCCAGAGGAAAAGATCTTAAACCAGCCCAGAGGAAGTGCATCAAGAAAAGCTGCTGGAGACAAGAAACAACAAGGAAAAGCTGAAATGGACAGCTAAGACTTTAAACTTTGTAAATTTGTTTATATAAGAAGAGGACAGATCAAAATTGGGACTTATATGTAAGACTGAGTATGTTGAAATAATAAAACAAAACAAAACAAAATAAAATAAAACAAAACAAAAGTAATTTCACATATTAGGGAAATAGTATTGCATAACTACATAACTTGGAAGAAAGAAGAGATCCATCAGTCAACATGAGAAGTGGATATCTGAAGAAACTTGATAAGTATTAAATCAACACAACATTATTAGACACAAAACACAAAATCACAAACTGACATATTGAGAGACCTTGTTTATATAAACAAGTGTCTGAAATTATATTTATGCAAAAAGTGAATATTTATTTATAGTTAGTTCCATAAGGTCTTAGGCAAATAGAAAGATCAATAGATATTTCTATTTGACTGACATCATGATGCGGAACAATGTATATTGTTGTATTATATGTAAATAATCTCTATAAATAATGTATTAGTATTGGTTAACTTAGAGTAGGTAGTATTAGCACTAAGATTCAAATTTCTTGTAATAGTTTTGTTCAACATTTATTGTACTGAATTTATTGTAAAACCCCAAAACTACCCTTACCCAAACTTTCCTGAAAAAAAATTCCTTACAGTAGATTTAGTAAATTGGTAACTATAAAATAAATAAGTGAACTTGGGAAGGTCACAACAACAAAAGGAGATGATTATGGAAAGGAAACAAATGACAGTTGGTGGGGGAAGGGGAAACTAGCAGGGGCAGTTGGGTCTTGTGACTAGCATTTCCTTCCTGCTGGGTTTTACTTCCTTCCTGAGGTTGGAGGAGGGAGGAGCTTTTTCAGCCCAGTCTGGTGTGGTGTGACTCTTCTTGGTTCAGCCTGAAGATTCAGGCCCAATCACTTCTGAAAGTCAGAACTGTCCTAGTTTGCTTTCTGTCTACTGCTAAGATTCTGAATTAGACAAAGTGAGGACTTATATAGGGTAGACCGGAGTGGGATAAACCCTCTGCCAGCCTCTGGGGCCTGGCCTCAGCTCTGAAGCTGAGGAAAAACTCCAATCCCAACTGGTTATTAAACTTTATATTATTTGAATTCACAGTCAGATAAGTGGACTATCTTTTCTAGGCATAGAGGGAGCTAAACATCAGTTAAGTCATTCAATGACAAACAGTCCTTATCAATCAGACCCCTGCTGCTTCCTCTCAGCAGGGGGCATCTCTCTCCTTTGCCTCACTGAGCAATATTCCCTCTCTCTCTCTTCAACTCCTCCATACTCCCATACAAACCTCACATTATCCCCAGTTTTTCCTATCCTCCCAATCTCTCTCAATAAATATCACAACTGCATGAGTTGAGGGGAATATGGTTGGGGTTGTAGACTCTAAATGAACATCCTAATGCAAACACCAACAACATGGAAATAGGTTCTGATCAAGGACACATGTAATACCCAGTGGAATTGCATGTGAGCTACAGGAAAGATGGGGGTAGGGTTGGGAGGGATAGAATATGATTCTTGTAACCAAGGAATAATGTTCTAAATTGACTAAATAAAATTAAAATAAATAAATAAAATGCAAAAAAAATAAAATAAAATAAAATGACTCCACAGGTCTGGATATAAGTACATGAAAGAATAGTCATATTACTAAAGTAGATGTATAGTAGGAAAATCATAGCATTTTGAGAAACATATGGTTTTCAGTCAAATACTTAATCATTTTATTTTATTTATTTCTAATTTGGGGTTGGATAGCATGTAATGTAGGACCCCTCCAAGCACTAATATTTTATAATTCTATAATTCTTTGATTCTGTGAGAAAGGGAGCATCATGAAGTGGAGTAGGATCAAGGGAAAATGATGAGAGCAGTTTTAGACATATTGAGCTAGAGGCATCAAAGTGACTTTTAAGCTATCTTTTTCTAGTAGGCAATTGGAAATGTGATGCTAAAGATCACAAAAGAGGTTGGAAGTGAAGATATAGTTGTTCACATTAAAGTGATAGATAAAGCATTAGAATGAGTGAGATTTCCAAGGTATTTCCATTTTGATATTGATATACATGGGTCTTTCCAGAAATTTGATAATCTGATATATAATATCAAATAGAATATATATATATATGTATATGCAAGAGGGAGACACACAGAGAGAGAGAGAGAGAGGGAGAGAGAGAGAGATGGAGAGAGAGAGAGAGAGAGAGAGAGAGAGACAGAGAGACAGAGAGAGAGAGAGAGACAGAGAGAGAGAGAGAGAGAGAGAGAGACAGAGAGAGAGAGAGAGAGAGAGAGAGAGAGAGAGAGAGAGAGAGAGAGAGAGAGAGAGAGAGAGAGAGAGAGAGAGAGAGATCTCCTTGGAAAAATCTTTAAGGAAAAATCAATATTATGGTAATGGAAGGAAGAAGGGAAGATAGTGAAGTAAACAGAGAAAGAGTGAATAGTTAGAAAGATAGAAAGTATCAAGGAGTAGAGAATGACCATCAGCATCAAATGCTGCAGAGAACATGGAATATGAGGGAGGGAGTAAGAGAGCTTTAGGGAAAGGTCAGGAAATAACTGGTAACCTAAAAGATTTTTTTCTTTTCCTTAGGTTTCTTACATTTGAATGAGAGAGACAGATAGACAGACAGGCAGACACAAAGTCAGAGATAGAGAAACACAGAGGCAGACAGAGAAAGAGACAGACAGAGAGAGAGACAGAGAGAGAGAGAAAGAGAGAGAGAGAGATTATATTTTGTCACCATATAGTCACATAACTCAGGAATTCAGAATTGATTCTCCTTAAGAGATGACCAGGAACAGAATTTAATAAGCCTTATATTACTTTATCATCAAGGTTAAGATTTCACCCTAAGTGCCATTAAGAGAGCTTTATTGTTAGTTTTTAATTTTGTATATTTTAAATGTGATGACATTATTTTGCCTCAGTAAATAAAATGAAGTACAGTAATCATAATCACTAAAACCAGAGACCATTATAAGTATCACAAAATTTTTTAAAGACAAAATGATAATATATCATCATTAGTGTTGCCACTATCCCTCAAGGATCATCCCTGGCATTTCTCTACCCTTTTTTAACAATTGTTCTTCATTCTTAGATTTCCCTGCTTTCAAAATAAACCACACCAAGGCCATAATGAATCACATTCCCACCATGTTCATTCAGCAAAAAAAGGATCCATCAGTGCAAATACCAACAACAGGGAAATGGGTTCGAGTCAAGAACACATGTGACAACCAGTGGAATCGTGCATCGGTTATGGGAGAGGGAAAGGTGGTGGGAGGGGGGGTGGGGAGGAAAAGAAAATGATCTTTGTTTCCAGTGAATAATGTTTGGAAATGACCAAATAAAATAATGTTTAAAATAAAAAATAAATAAATAAATAAATAAATATAGCTTATATAAAAGACAAAAACAAAAGGATCCATCATCATGGTCCTATTGACATAAAATAGAGTACAGTAGTTTGGAATATATTATCAAGTTAGTTCAATCAGTTTCCTTGACGCTGCATCATTATTCCAGAAAATAATATTTTCAAGAGAAATATTCTAAGATTGAGGATTAAGTGACAAAACATAGTGCTATATACATAAGCTAGAGAGTATAGTTGTAGAATGAAAGGCTTTGATCCACCTTTATGATTTGTGCAGAGTAAAACACATCTAAACAATTAAAGTGAAGAAGATAAGTAGAGAAAAAATAACTGGATACTCAAGCAAAATCCACCTGTGTTTCATTTATCTCAATAGTTTAGTCCCAAATGTGAAGTAAATATAATAGAACAAGACGAGTCTTGGACTTAAAATCAAAAGTCTGATATCAAGGAGCTTACTCTTCAGTGTGACTAAAGTCAAGACATTTTATCTTCTGCCTCAATTTGCTCACCCTTAAAAAGAGAGTAAAAAGAATTACATTACTTGCCTCTGAGAGATATTATAGAGGCGGTCCTATGAAAGCCTTAAGTTATGAAATAAATATTATTATAATTATAAGCAGGTGCATAATATAGAATAAAGTAAATAAAGTCCTAGCCTCCAAGTTGAAAAACCCTGAGTTCAAATTCTGGGTGACCCCAAGTAAGTTATTTACCCTTCATCAGCCTCAATTTCCTTATCTATCAAATGGTACTAACAATAACAGTTTTGTTACAGGGTTGTTATGAGGGACAAATAATTCTTTATATATAAAGTATTTTATACACTTAAAGTATATAAAATATTAGCCTTTGTTATTGTGATTTTAAAGTGTAAGGTGACATGGAATGTCTGGAGAGTTGTCTTATTTCTTGCCTCTTGCCAAGGGTATACATAGCTAAAGAATGGTCAGTGGAGAAACACTAACTAAACTAAAACGAATACCTAATGATACAGGTAATGAATCTACAATCTCTTAACTGCCTTACACATTTCAGAAACTAGGAAACGTTTGTTTCCATTTCATCATTAACATACCTTTAAAAGAATGAGGAGAAAGAGGAAGAGGAGGTGGAGAAAGCGATGGCGAGGGATAGGAGGAGGTAGAAGAAATGAATTTTTATTTAATGCCTACTTCATTATTGGCATTGTGCTGAGCTTACAATTGGAATCTCATTTGGTCCTCACAATTACCTGGGAAGTAATTAGTATTATCATCCCCATTTTTCAGATGATAAACTGAGGCAGAGGTTAAGTGGCATGTTGAGGGTCATGCAGCCAGTGTGTCAGGCCCAGTTTGAACTTAAATCTTAACATCTCTGAGCCAGTAAGTTCAATTCATGGCTAATTAGAATAACTCCTTTGGGTAGGGAATTCCTGGAGCTCCTCTTGACCTCTACACAAGGAGAGGGCCTCCTCCTTTTCCTCATTTGTCCAAAGCTTGAAGTCACCTTAAAATTAATGGTGATTCCCAGGCAAACAAGAGAAGGCAAGTAAATTAACGTATTATACTTTATGCAGAGCATATACTTTATATGCAATACTTTAAAATTTTCTTGATTTCTTAGATTTCTTCTATATTGTCCAATAGCATTAATTTTCACAGCTGCTTTAAAATATCAAACCATAATTGAGGAGTATATGTGCATATTTAATTCAATAAGACAGACTGATTTTCTTAGAGCAAGCAATGTGATTTTATGTTTTATGTTTTTTAAGAACTGACATAAATTTCATGGAAAAATGTGATTTTCTCCAGGAGGTTAAATGGAAAGCACTTTAAAAAATTAAATTAAGCACCTGATTTTATATGAACCTCTACTTATATAAATAGCCTAATTTTCATAAAAATAATAAATCAAAATAAGTGTTTATCTTAAAAGGAAATTAAAAAGTGCTGTTTGTGCTTCACTACTTCAGAAAGTCTAGAGTTTTTATCTGTGAGAATATTCACTCTACCAGTCCAAATCCTAACCCATTCAAACCTTAGCAGATAGTATTCCTTATTATCTGTGGCCAGCCTTCTAGTGATGAGAATCTTTGACAGATATTTAGTCCTTTAGTCCATCACTACTTCTGTGTTCAGTGCCTTATTTTCTAACCTAGGAAACCCTACCTCTGCTCCACTAGCATAGCATTTAAAAACCATGATGAGATAATATGGTGAAATGGAAATGGCATAAGACATAGTCAGAGGACTTAGATTCAAAGCCTGTCTCTGAGGCGTACTGCTTTTATGACCTTGTGCAAATCATTGTGTCTCATTTTTCACATCAGAAATTATTTGGCCATTTAATGTTAAGGCCTTTTCCAAATCTATAAGTTGGATGCTATACAGAAGCCACTTATTTCCTAGTTACATCTCAGGCAAAAGAGGAAAGGTGTTTGGTACTACCAGAACTAAAACCTCTCATTTGTTTACAACATTAATCACAGTTGAGAATGATTTCCAGGGGATGGAACCAAGATGACAGCTTAGTAACAGTAGAAACTGAAACTGCTCTAACAATCCTTCTCAACCAATTGTTAAAAAATACATCAAAGTAACAGGAGTTAAAAACCAACAGCAATATAGAGTAAAAGGGCTCTCCTACTGAATATAACTTGAAAGATAGGCAGAGACAGTCAGTTTTTATTGGATAAGGGGGAAACTGAATTAAAGCTGCACACAAGGAAGTGCAAGCTCAACATTCCTCACTTACTGAGCCAGGTTCCAAGCCTGGGCATAGACCAAATTTGGGGTTCCAGGACTCAGTCAAAAACACCAACAACAGAGTATCCCACACAAACCCTTTGAAGTGCAAGGCTTGGCACCAGCCTGTGGTGAGTCACAGAAGTCCTTAGTGCTTGACTCTTTAACACTTGAGCTGTAGGTGAAACTCTAGCCCTAGGAGAAAATATCTCAGAGTGCTAAGTGCTAAAAGTCATCAACAGAGGAAACAGAATCTTCAGCTTTCAGAAATCAAAGTCCTCACAAACTGTGGGAGTAAAAACACCGATGCAAAGCAACTGCTTAACTACAGGGGTTAAGGGGACATGTCTGAGGAGAGACTCTAAATGAACACTCTAATACAAATACCAACAACATGGAAATAGGTTTGAATCAAGAACACATGTGAAACCCAGTGGAATCGTGCATTGGCTATGGGGGACGGGGGGAGGAAAAGAAAATTATCTTTGTCTCCAATGAATAATGTTTTGAAATGACCAAATAAAATATTGTTTAAAAAAAAGAAATCAAAGTTCTCAGGGAAAAAAGGCTCTAGGAAATGAGCAAACATTAAAAGAAACAGCTAACAATAGAAAATTTCTAAAGACAAAGAAGAAGGCAGAGTCAATAGGAGATGGTGAGATCCAAGGAAATATATGCAAAACTTCACATAAAAATGGGAATTGGTCTCAGGTGCTATAAGAACTCAAAAGGGAATTAAAAAATCAAATAATACAGGTTGAAGAAAATAAGAAAAAAGAAATGAAAGCAATGCAAAAAGAAAATAATAGCTTAAAAAAACAAAATTGGTCAACTGGAAAAAGATGCACAAAAATCAAATGAAGAAAGAGTTCCATGAAAAGTGGAATGAACCAAAAGTAAAAGGAGAATCAAAAGGTCATGGAAGAAATTAATTTTAAAAAAAATTAGAATTGAGCAAATAGAGGCTAGAACAAAATATATATAAAAAAAACTAACCTGGAAAATAGGTACAGGAGAACTGATCTAAGAATTATTTAAGGAGCTGAAAGTCATGATAAAAAAAAAAAGGCTAGTCATAATGTTACAAGAAATTATTAAAAAACATGCTCTGTTATTCTTAAAAAGAATAAAATAGAAATTGAAAGAATCCACAGATCACTTCCTTCAATAAAGAATGAATGACTTCATCAATCTAGTGTTTGATAAATGTGATAAACCTAAAGATCACAGATTTTGGAATAAGAAATCATTATTTGACAAAAATTTCATGGAACATTTGAAAACAGTATGGTAAAAATTAGGTTTAGATCAATGTCTCACACCCTATGCCAAGATAACCTCAAAATGGTAATATGATTTAGACATAAAGAATGATATTATGAGTAAATTAGAATAGTTTACCTGTCAAATTCATGGATAAGGGAAGAATTTATGACCAAATCTAAGATAGAGAACATTATAAGATGTAAAATGGATAATTTGGTTAATGTTAAATTTAATTTTTTTATACAAACAGAACTGCTGCATCCTAGATTAAAAAGAAAACAACAAACTCCAGAGGAAAAATTGTTGGTGTAGGAATACAGATGAAAACTTATGATTTATAACTTATTTGTTTGGGTATATGTTTAGGGGTTTTGGTTTAATAAGATTATTCACTTACAAAAATGAATACTATGGAAATTTGTTTTGCATGGTAATACATGTATAACCCAGATTTAATTGCTTGCCAGTTCTAGGAGCTCTAGGATGAGGGAGAGAAGAAGGAAGGGGGACAGTTTGGACCATATAACTTTAAAAAACTTATATGGAAATTCATTAGTTAAAAGAATTAAAAGGGAAGAAATAAAGAAGCTTTGTTACTGGTAAAAAAAAAGGATTTTCAAATTATACAAACACAATTCTCCAAAACTGTAGTTATATTTTGTGAAAAAATGCATTTCCACTTTTTCTTTTACTCAAACTCTCTTCTATAAGGACTACATTTATATCAATCTATGTATACTAACATGTGGGGAAAATGTAATGTGTAAATAGGGGGAAAAGAAAGACCAAATAGAATAATCTTTCTCACACAAAGATTCACACGGGAAGGGGAGGGGAAGAAAACTCCTATAAGAAGGAGAGGAAGAGAGTTTTTACTTAAACCTTACTCTCAGGGAAATCAACTCTGAGAGGGAAGAACATCCAGATCCATTGGGATCGTCAATTCTATCTTACCCAACAAGGGAAGGGAGAAGGGAAAACCAAGGGGGGTTAGGGGGGAGGGAACACAAAAAGGGAGGGAAGAAGAGGGGGGAGGGGGAGGGAACAAAAAGGGAGGGACTAGAAAGGGAAACATATCAAGGGAGGGGACAAGGGGGACTGATTTAAAGTAAATCACTGGACTAAAAGGTAGAGCTGAAGAAGAAAGGTTAGAATTAGGAAAGGATATCAAAATGCCAGGGAGTCCACAAGTGACAGTCATAACTTTGAACATGAATGGGATTAACTCAACCATAAAACACAGACGAATAGCAGAATGGATTAGAATCCAAAACCCTACCATATGTTGTCTTCAAGAAACACACATGAGGTGGGTAGACATCCACAAGGTCAGAATTAAAAGATGGAGTAAGACCTTCTGGGCCTCAACTAACAGAAAGAAGGCAGGAGTGGCAATCATGATATCTGATAAAGACAAAGCAAAAATAGACCTGATAAAAAAGAATAGGGAAGGTAATTATATTTTGTTAAAAGGGACTTTAGATAATGAGGAAATATCACTAATCAACATGTATGCACCAAATAATATAGCACCCAAATTTCTAATGGAGAAACTAGGAGAATTGAAGGAAGAAATAGACAGTAAAACCATATTAGTGGGAGACTTGAACCAACCATTATCAAATTTAGATAAATCAAATCAAAAAATAAATAAGAAAGATGTAAAAGAAGTGAATGAAATCTTAGAAAAATTAGAATTAATAGACATATGGAGAAAAATAAATTGGGATAAAAAGGAATACACCTTCTTCTCAGCACCACATGGCACACTCACAAAGATTGATCATACATTAGGTCACAGAAACATGGCACACAAATGCAGAAAAGCAGAAATAATAAATGCAGCCTTTTCAGATCACAAGACAATAAAAATAAAGATCAGTAATGGTACATGGAAAACTAAATCAAAAACTAATTGGAAATTAAATAATATGATACTCCAAAATCATTTATTAGAGAAGAAATCATAGAAACAATTAATAATTTCATTGAGGAAAATGATAATGGCGAGACATCCTTTCAAACCTTTTGGGATGTAGCCAAAGCGGTAATCAGAGGTAAATTCATATCCCTGAGTGCATATATTAACAAACTAGGGAGAGCAGAGATCAATCAATTGGAAATGCAAATAAAAAAACTCAAAAGCAATCAAATAAAAACCAGCAGAAAACCAAACTAGAAATCCTAAAAATTAAGGGAGAAATTAATAAAACCAAAGTGATAGAACTATTGATTTAATAAATAAGAGAAGAAGCTGGTACTTTGAAAAACAAGCAAAATAGACAAAGTACTGGTCAATCTAATTAAAAAAAAGGAAGGAAGAAAAGAAAATTAACAGCATCAAAGATGAAAAGGGGGACATCACCTCCGATGAAGAGGAAATTAAGGCAATCATTAAAAATTATTTTGCCCAATTATATGGCAATAAATACACCAATTTAGGTGATATGGATGAATATATACAAAAATAGAAACTGCCTAGACTAACAGAAGAAGAAATAGAATTCTTAAATAATCCCATATCAGAAAATGAAATCCAACAGGCCATCAAAGAACTTTCTAAGAAAAAATCCCCAGGGCCCGATGGATTCACCAGTGAATTCTATCAAACATTCAGAGAACAGTTAATCCCAATACTATACAAACTATTTGACATAATAAGCAAAGAGGGAGTTCTACCAAACTCCTTTTATGACACAAACATGGTACTGATTCCAAAACCAAGCAAGTCAAAAACAAAGAAAGAAAACTATAGACCAATCTCCCTAATGAATATAGATGCAAAAATCTTAAATAGGATACTAGCAAAAAGACTTCAGCAAGTGATCAGAAGGGTCATCCACCATAATCAAGTAGGATTTATACCAGGGATGCAGGGCTGGTTCAATATTAGGAAAACCATCCACATAATTGACCACATCAACAAGCAAACCAACAAGAACCACATGATTATCTCAATAGATGCAGAAAAAGCCTTTGATAAAATACAACACCCATTCCTATTAAAAATACTAGAAAGCATAGGAATAGAAGGGTCATTCCTAAAAATAATAAACAGTATATATCTAAAACCATCAGCTAATATCATCTGCAATAGGGAAAAACTAGATGCATTCCCAATAAGATCAGGAGTGAAACAAGGATGCCCATTATCACCTCTACTATTTGACATTGTACTAGAAACACTAGCAGTAGCAATTAGAGAAGGAAAAGAAATTGAAGGCATCAAAATAGGCAAGGAGGAGACCAAGTTATCACTCTTTGCAGATGACATGATGGTCTACTTAAAGAATCCTAGAGATTCAACCAAAAAGCTAATTGAAATAATCAACAACTTTAGCAAAGTTGCAGGATACAAAATAAACCCACATAAATCATCAGCTTTTCTATATATCTCCAACACAGCTCAGCAGCAAAAACTAGAAAGAGAAATCCCATTCAAAATCACCTTAGACAAAATAAAATACCTAGGAATCTACCTCCCAAGACAAACACAGGAACTATATGAACACAACTACAAAACACTCTCCACACAACTAAAACTAGACTTGAGCAATTGGAAAAACATTAACTGCTCATGGATAGGACGAGCCAATATAATAAAAATGACCATCCTACCTAAACTTATTTATCTATTTAGTGCCATACCCATTGAACTCCCAAAATATTTCTTTACTGATTTAGAAAAAAACCATAACAAAGTTCATTTGGAATAAAAAAAGATCAAGGATATCCAGGGAAATAATGAAAAAAAAACACAAAAGATGGGGGGCTTGCAGTCCCAGACCTTAAACTATATTACAAAGCAGCAGTCATCAAAACAAATTGGTACTGGCTAATAGACAGAAAGGAGGATCAGTGGAATAAACTGGGGGTAAGTGACCTCAGCAAGAGAGTCTATGATAAGCCCAAAGATCCCAGCTTTTAGGCCCAAAATCCACTATTCCATAAAAACTGCTGGGAAAATTGGAAGACAGTATGGGAGAGATTAGGAATAGATCAACACCTCACACCTTACACCAAGATAAATTCAAAATGGGTGAATGACTTAAACATAAAGAAGGAAACCATAAGTAAATTGGGTAAACACAGAATAGTATACATGTCAGACCTTTGGGAGGGGAAAGACTTTAAAACTAAGCAAGACATAGAAAGAATCACAAAATGTAAAATAAATAATTGTGACTACATCAGATTAAAAAGCTTTTGTACAAACAAAACCAATGTAACTAAAATCAGAAGGGAAACAACAAATTGGGAAAAAGTCTTCATAGAAACTTCTGACAAAGGTTTAATTCCTGAAATGTATAAAGAGCTAAATCAATTGTACAAAAAATCAAGCCGTTCTCCAATTGATAAATGGGCAAAGGACATGGATAGGCAGTTCTCAGATAAAGAAATCAAAACTATTAATAAGCACATGAAGAAGTGTTCTAAATCTCTTATAATCAGAGAGATGCAAATCAAAACAACTCTGAGGTATCACCTCACACCAAGCAGATTGGCTGACATGACAGCAAAGGAAAGTAATGAATGCTGGAGGGGATGTGGAAAAGTAGGGACATTAATTCATTGCTGGTGGAGTTGTGAACTGATCTAACCATTCTGGAGGGCAATTTGGAACTATGCCCAAAGGGCGACAAAAGAATGTCTACCCTTTGATCCAGCCAAAGCACTGCTGGGTCTGTACCCCAAAGAGATAATGGAGAAAAAGACTTGTACAAGAATATTCATAGCTGTGCTCTTTGTGTTGGCCAAAAACTGGAAAATGAGGGGATGCCCATCAATTGGGGAATGGCTAAACAAATTGTGGTATATGTTGGTGATGGAATACTATTGTGCTAAAAGGAATAATAAAGTGGAGGAATTCCATGGAGACTGAACAACCTCCAGGAAGTGATGCAGAGCGAAAGGAGCAGAACCAGGAAAACATTGTACACAGAGACTGATACACTGTGGTACAATCGAATGTAATGGACTTCTCCATTATTGGCAGTGTAATGTCCCTGAACAATCTGCAGGGATCTAGGAGAAAAAACACTATTCATAAGCAGAGGATAAACTGTTGGAGTAGAAACACAGAGAAAAAGCAACTGTCTGACTACAGCGGTTGAGGGGACATGACAGAGGAGAGACTCTAAATGAACACTATAATGTAAATATCAACAACATGGCAATGGGTTCAAATCAAAAACACATGTGATACCCAGTGGAATCACGCGTCGGCTATGGGGGTTGGAGGGAGGAGGAAAAGAAAATGATCTTTGTCTTTAATGAATAATGCTTGGAAATGATCAAATAAAATATTATAAAATTAAAAAAAAAGAAAAGAAAGAAAAAAAGAAAAAGAAAAAATGCATTTCCAAAAGACTAACAATCTTTTTTTTTTTTATTTTACTCAGAGACCTGGATTCAAATCCCAGATTTTCTACTTATTTTTTTACTATTAAAATTTTAAGTTTCTCTATTTTACCTCTCACCTCCACTGGAAAAAGAATACAAAACAATATTCTTGGAACATATCTATGTAGTCAAGTTAAACCAAAACCTAAAACTGTTTTATTTTTGTATGTTATACTTCTCCCCCTTTTGTTAGTCTCCTTCAAGTAGAGGCCCTCTAGTCATATTTTTAGAGATATATTTTATTTCATTAAATATTTCCCAAAATTATATGTAAAAAATTATAACAATATTTTTCTCTCTATTCTTGATAAGGCAAAAAATTGATTATGATAATTCCTGTAACATCATATAAGACATATTTCCATATTAGCCATGTAGCAAAAAAGAAACATGGATAAAAAAATTAAAAAGAAAAATAAAGAACATAAAGAGTTTGCTTCCATTTGTATTCAGAGTTGATCAGTTCTGGATGTCAATTGCATTATCATTGTAGGTCCTTTGGAATTGTCTTAAATCACTGTCGGGCTTAGAATAACTTTTTCATAGATGATGGTCATGATTCTCCTGGTCTTCACTCTGGTCTTTGTGAAGCATAGGCTCCTGCTCACTCAAGACTGGATGCAAGATTTCTCCTCAGTGTGCCTGATCTCTTGGGATTAGAAATTATATTGTTTCTTAGTTTCCCTGATCTCTTTTAACCAAAGGAATCCTGGCTTTCAGGGTTTGCTCTTCTTGCCTGAAAGTGCTCTTCTCTGACCTTGAACTTTGACACATAAGGGGGTATAGGTCAGTGATGGTGAACTTTTTATAGATGGACTATTGACCACACACCCACACCCTCAGACCAAGTCTCATGCCTTCCTCTCACTGAGTGCTGGGCATGCCCTTTTCCCCTTTACCCTACACATGGAAGAGAGAAAGCATTCCCACTGAGTTGCTGGGCAGAGGAGTGAGTAAAGTAAAGAATGTCCTCAGAAACTGGGGAGTGTTCCAAGAGCTCTGCTCCCCTCCAGCTCTGCCACCTGTGAGCCAGCCACCTTACCCATTTGAGCTGCCATGGGCTACTAGGCAGAGGGGCAGGTGATGTGAAAAAATATTATTGGGCACAATGGAGAGGGGGAGGGTAAAAGCTCCACTTGAGTGCCTCTGCCTTTCTAATAGCAAATTGTGGCTGGGAAGGGAGGGCAGCCACATGCCCCTAGAGTGTGCTCTGAATGCCATCTTTGACTCCCATACCATAGGTTTGCCATAACTGGTATAGATAATAAAGCTGCCAAAAATTTCATGTTTAAAAATTTCTGAATTTGTTGCTGCTTCTGTTGTCACCAACTGGTCCCTCTGCTTTTATTTCATGTAAAGACTGTTTAGGTCATCCTCTACCACCTTGCCACACATTTGTCTTTCCAAATCCTGAGTTATTGGGCTGGAAAAATGACTGACTTTGAGTTCTTCCAGTTCAGAATATAAGTTCAAATTTCACTTTAATGTTTTTTGGAGAGTAATTTTGAATTATTTGCCTAAATGCATTTTTCCCTTTGATCTTGGTTTTGCCCCCTGAAGTATCTATCCCTCATGGAATATTGTTGGGAAAAAAGGTATATGTATGGTTTAAGTAACTTTTGAGGCAGTGCTCCAAATTGTTTTCTAGAATACTGGATCATTTCAAAGGTTCACAAAAGGTATAATACTGTTTGTTTTCATTATGGCTTTCTAACATGTGTCATTTTCCTCTTTCATAAACTTTGAATTTTAGATATTTAATTTTTTCTTTCTCTATTATTGATTAGAATCATTTTTAATATATCAGTAGATAGTCTGAATTTTTTATCCATAAAGAAACTATCTATTCATATCCTTTGATCATTTGTCAAAAACATTCACATATTTTTACCCAAGACTTGCATTGGACATATGTAATCATTTGCTATTCTGAGGCTGATGCTTGACCTTTAAGATTATGGCAAGATAGCTATTAGTCAACAAATCTGAACAACAATGAGATTTGTAAGCTGTGCTTGAACATCTTATCATCCCTCCCCAATTGACAAATGATCAAAGGATATGAATAAGTAATTCTCAGATGAAGAAATTAAAACTATTTTAGTCATGAAAAAATGCCCCAAACCAATATTAATTAGAGAAGTGCAACAAGGCACCACCTCATGCCTATCAGATAGCTAATATTAAAAAAGACAAATATTGGAAGGGATGAGGAAAAAAATTAGGACCCTAACACATTGTTGGTAGAGCTATGAATTGAAAAAATATATTATCGGGAGAAATTTGGAACCATACTCAATGGACCATCAAACTGTGTATACTCTTTGAAACAGTAATACTACTATATTTTTGGTCTAAATCCAAAGAGATGAAAAACAGGGGAAAAGGACCTACACTTACTAAAACATTTATAGAAGCTCTTTTGTACTGGCAAAGAAAGAGAAACTGAAGAGATGTTCATCAATTGGGGAATGGCTGAACAAGTTGTGATACATGGCTATAATGGAATATTATTGTGTTATAAGAGATAAGAAACAAAATAATCACAAAAAACAGCAACCTGGAAAGATTTATATGAAGTGATACAAAGTGAAATGAACAGAATTAAGAGAAAATTATACATTATCATAGCAATAATATATGATGATGGAAGTATGAATGGCTTAACTCTTATTAGCTGTGCAAACATATAAAACAATCCCAATGGACTCAATGTGAAAAAGGCTCTCCCCTGCAATAGAAGGAACTGATGGAGTCTGAGTATAGCCTGAAGGATGCCATTCATCACTTTTTTTCCTCCATGAATTTTTCTCTCCTGTAAATGATAGTTTTCCTTAGGAAGCAGAGTCAAGATAAGATGGCAGAGTAAAGGCAAGAAAAGATTGAACCTCTCTGAGAATCCTCTCCAACCACCCTTAAAATAACTCTTCCAAATTGATAGTGGAGTAACAGAATCAAGAAAGGAATGGAGTAAAACAACTGTCCTGCAGAAACCAACTTAGAAGATAGAAAAGAGACAATTTAAGAAGTATTGGATTACCTAAAAGCCATGATCAAAAAAACAACACCAATAACTTAGACATAATATTATAAGAAATTATCATATAAAACTAGCTGGATATTCTTTTAAAAAAGGTAAAATAGAAATTAAAAGAAGCCAATGATCACTTCTCAAAATAAATCCCCAAATTACAACTTCTTGGAATATTACAGCCAAATAAAGAGCTCCCAAGACAAGAAGAAAATACTGCAAGCAGACAGAAAGAAACAATTCCAATATCATGGAACTACAGTTAGGATTACAAAGGATTTAGAAGCCTTCACATTAAAGGATCAGATGGCTTGGAATATGATATTCCAGAAGGCAAAGGAATTAGTTTTGCAACCCAGAATCACCTACTTAGAAAAACTGAGTATATTCTTGTAGGGGGAAAAATAGTAATTTAATAAAATGAAAAATTTCTGAGCATTCCTAAGGGAAAATCAAATCTAAACAGTAAAACTAATGATCCAATATAATATTTAAGAAAAGCACAAAAGGTCAATAAGAAAGAGAAAATTTAAGGGACTCAATAATTTCAAACTGTTTATATTCTTACCTGGAAATATGATATTTGCAACTCAATATGTTTATCAGTATAAGAGGAGTTAGAAGTATACTTATGCTTGAACTGATCAAGCCGAGAGTAAGATTAAAAGCCCCTGCCCATGACTAAGGCTAAACTCTGAGCCCCAGCACACAGTGTAGCTCAGTGTGCTCTGAGCTCTGCAAGCCTTCAACAATCCCAGGAGGTCATTAATCAATAATGGAAGGTAGCTTTTAGAACTGGACATCATACCACAGAATATCATACCACCTTGGAAGAATTGAAACTTGCAGAACCAAAGCTAAGGATAGTAGCAAGGAAAAACAGAAGTTTAAGAGAGTTCCCCCTTTACCTTGAGAATAGAGCTCACACTTAAGAGAATGCAAGTCTCAAATGAAAAATGGTCAAAGGTCATGAACAAGCAATTTTTAAATAAAATCAAAGCTATCAATAATCACATGAAAAAAATGTTCTAAATCTTTTTGTGATTAGAGAAATGCAAATTAAAACAACTCTGAGATATCACCTCACACATCAGATTGGCCAATATGAATAGAAAGGAAAATGATATGGCAAAATTGTGACACTAATGCATTGTTGGTGGAATTGCGTACTGATCTAACTATTCTGAAGGGCAATTTAGAAGTATGTACAAAGGGTCATAAAATTTTGCATAAGCTTTGATCCTACAATACTACTAATATGTCGGTATTCCAAAGAGATCATAGAAAAAGTGAAAAGACTTATTTTTACAAAAATATTTACAGCAACTCTTTTTGTAGTGGCAAAGATTTAGAAATTGAGGGGATGTCCATCAGCTGGGAAATAGATAAACAAATTATGGTATATGTTGGTGAAGGAATACTATTGAGGTATAAGAAATGATTAGCAGGATGGTTTTAGAAAAAGCTAGAAAAATCTCCATGAACGTATGTAGAGCAAAATTAGCAGAACCAGCAAAACAATGTACACAGCAACAGCACTATTATACAATGAAAAACTGATAGCCTTAGCTACTCTCATCATTGCAATGATCTGAGACAATTCTTAAGTACTAATGATTGGGGAATGCTATCCATCTTCATAGAAATGAATTAATGGAGTCAGATGCATATCAAAGCATACACTCCTTCACATCCTTTTATTTACAGTTTTTTGGGGGTTTTGGTTTTGTATGAATATGTTATTACAGCAATGAACAATATAAAAATGTGTTTCATACGATAAAAAGGCATGAAATCATTGATACCCTCTGTGAACTGGGAGACACTGAGTTGCTTAGAGAAGGGGTCAAATCTTCCCAGGTTGGAAATAGAATAGATCAAAGCCCCTGTGTTACTCAATAGTGGGATCTAGTCTACCAGTAGTCATTGCATTTCCCTTTTTTTTGCCATTCTTTTAAAAAATTTCTAACATATTGACATAAATATTAATAATAGTTTTCTGACATTTTGTAATTTATGTTATATTCCTCCTTTCCATCCTTCCCTTTTCCCCCAAAATGACAGATAATAGGATGAAGGTTGTACATGTGTTATCATATAATATTTCCATGTTCATCATGTTGTCAAAATAGACACATATCACTTATGCTAGAGAAAATTTCATGAAGGAAATAAAGTGATGGATGGCATGCTTCAATCTGCATTCATACTACAGCAGTTCCTTCAGTGGTGGTAGATAGCCTTTTTCATCATGAGTCTCCTGTTATTGTCCTGAATCATTGCATTGCTGATAATAGTTAATTCTTTTACAGATGATCATCATACATTATTATTGTTATTGTACACAATATTCTTCTGGTTCTACTCACTTCACTTTGCATCATTTCACGTGACTTTCTAGATTTTTTATGGTATTTTTAGTAATTTCTTATGACACAATAGTTTTCTATTACAATCATATACTAATTGTTCTAAGGCATCATTCTCCAATTGATGGACAACCTTTCAGTTTCCATTTTTTTCTACCACAAAAAGTACTGATATAAATAATATTGTACAAGTAGGTTCTTTCTCTCTGTCTTTGATCTCTTTGGGATACAGATCTATTAGTGGTATTAAGAGATAAAACAGTATGCACATTATTATATCTGGGCAAGATAGAGAGACCTAGTCTTAGGGATAAAATGGGCTTTCACCATTCATATTAATCCCTAGTTATTACTAAGAGTGAAGTGGTCACAAAGTAAGGGTGACCCTATAATCACATATAATTTATACTGAAATAAGACTACTCTGAAATTTTGGAAGCAGTCAAATCTCATATCAGAAGACTCATGCAAAATTTCTAGTTATATAAATAGTCAGTGGAAAAATTGCTGGCATTATTTAATTAAATTTAGAAAGCACATATTCGATACTTACTATGTCCAAGGCACTATACAAGGTATTCTAGATACCTATTTTGTGTATAAAGACACATATTTGTGAATAAATATATATTTTATTATGCTACCCTTTAAGAAATGAGCTTTGTCAATTTGTAACTATGCCCAAAGGGCTGTAAATGACTGCCTGCCCTTTGACCCAGCCATGCCACTGCTGGATCTGTGACCCAAAGAGATAATAAAGGAAAATACTTGTACAAAACTATTTATAGTCTCGCTCTATGTAGTGTCCAAACTTTTGAAAATGAGGGGATGCCCTTCAATTGGAGAATGGCTGAACAAATTGTGGTATCTGTTGGTGATAGAATACTCTTGTGCTCAAAGGGATAATGAACTGGAGGAATTCCATGTGTACTGGAACAAATTCCAGGAAGGAGCAGAACCAGGAGAACATTATACACAGAGACTGATACACTGTGGCACAATCGAATGAAATGGACTTCTCTACTAGCAGCAATGCAATGATCCAGGACAATTCTGAGGGACTTATGAGAAAGAACACTATCCTCATCCAGAGAAAGAACTGTGGGAGCAGAAACACAGAAGAAAAACAACTGCTTGATCACATAGTTAGATGGGGATATAATTGGGGCAGTAACCTTTAAATGATCACTCTACTGAAAATATTTATAATATGGAAATAGGTCTCAATCAATGATACACGTAAAACCCTGTTAAATTGCTCATTGGCTATGGGAGGAGGAGGGGGAAATACTAATCATGTAACCATGGGAAAATATTCTAAAAATTTAAATTAAACATTTTTAAAAGAAACAAGCCTTACCACTATAAGATGTAACTGCCATCTTTTCAGAGGATTCATGATTTCTAATTTTAAATCTCCAATTCTCACTCACATATGCCCCCATTTTCTCCTCTGATACTCTTATCACTCTGGTATAAGCCCTCATCCTCTTATACCTGACCTATTACAATAGCTTGCTGGTTGGTCTCTTTGCCTGAATTTTCTCTCCATTCCAAACCACAATCTACCCAACTATCAAACTGATTTTCCTTAAAGTCAGTCCCAAACTTCCATTTGCCTAAAGACCCTTCAATGGTTAGGAAGACTTGAATTCTAAACCAACCTAAAATATTTATTAGCTGGGTATCCCTGAACAAATTACTAAATCGGTGTATGCCTCAGTTTCCTAAACATAAGGATAATAATAGCATTTAATTGCCAGAGTTATTGTGGGGATCAAATGTAATATTATTTATAAAATGCTTAAAATAGTGCCTACACATTGTACATCTTTCCTTCCTTCCTTCCTTCCTTCCTTCCTTCCTTCCTTCCTTCCTTCCTTCCTCACTTTTCAGCTGAATTTTAGAAAATTGAAAGCATTAAGCAAGAACAGAATTTTTAAAAAATCAGAATCAAGATCTGAGAGGGTAAAAAAAAAAAGATACCAGGCACCAACAATGTGAGTGATGAAGATAATTGCTTTTAATCATCAAAATGTCTTAAAAGGTGGGGGCAGTTAATGAAAGCAGGATGCAAAGTATATCTCTCTTTAATCAATTGAATATGATGCAGTCTTTTACTCAGGCTTTCTCTATAAAGATACCTAGTACTTGTTTTTTATTCAATATAAAAGAACTCAGCTTATTATATTTATATATTTCCCCTTTTACTTATGTATACATATTTATAGTTGGACAGCTCCCTCCATTATTTTATAGATTCTTTGCATTTTTCCCCTTCACTTCATACTCCACACATTGCCTAGTGGGGCATATTACATGTAGCAGACATAAACACTTTATTTGGCTGCAAAGACTGGTGGCATTGGCTACTTCATTATTTTTCCTTTTCTAAGTGTTTATACTCTTAATTTTCTTCTTGATTTAAATAAATTATACAAGTATTTCCTGACTGAATATAAACCTTTTCTCAGAGCCTTGGTAATATACCAATTTCCTTTTACCTGAGGTTGATTCGTCTGGCTGGTTTTCTGGCTTACTGACCTAAAACTATACAATTGTTTATTGCAATGATATTGTAATACAAGAGAGAGGAACAGGATTAAATTCTCACTACTGATTCTTAAAATACCAGGCATATAATATTTAATGTTGTTCAGTCATTTCAGTTATGTCTGACTTTTTTAAAATTTAAATTATTTTATTTAGTCAATTTAGAACATTATTCCTTAGTTAAAAGAATCATATTATTTCTCTCCCTCCCCTCCCCCCAACCTTCACAATTCCACTGGGTATTACATGTGTCCTTGATCAAAACCTATTCCCATGTTGTTGGTATTTGCATTAGGATGTTCATTTAGAGCCTACATCACCAATCATATCCCCCTCAATCCATGTAGTCAAGCAGTTGTTTTTCTTTGGTGTTTTTACTCCCACAGTTTTTCATCTGAATGTGGATAGTGTTCTTTCTTGTAGATCCCTCTGGGTTGTTCAGGATCACTGCATTGCCACTAATGGAGAAGTCCATGACATTCAATTGTACCACAGTGTATCAGTCTCGGTGTACAATGTTCTCCTGGTTCTGCTCCTTTTGCTTTGCATCAATTCCTGGAGGTCATTCCAGTTCACATGGAATTCTTCCACTTTATTATTCCTTTGAGCACAATAGTATTCCATTACCATCAGATAGCACAATTTATTCAGCCATTCCCCAATTGAAGGGCATCCCCTCATTTTCCAATTTTTTGCCACCACAAAGAGCACAGCTATGAATATTCTTGTACAAGTCTTTTTCCTTATTATCTCTTTGGGGTACAAACCCAGCAGTGCTATGACTGGATCAAAAGGCAGGCAGTCTTTTATCGCCCTTTAGACATAGTTCCAAATTGCCTTCCAGAATGCTTGGATTAATTCACAATTCCACCAGCAATGCATTAATGTCCCGACTTTGCCACATCCCCTCCAGCATTCATTTCTTTCCTTTGCTGTCATGTTAGCCAATCTGCTAGGTGTGAGGTGATACCTCAGAGTTGTTTTGATTTGCATCTCTCTGATTATAAGAGATTGAGAACACTTCTTCATGTGCGTATTAATAGTTTTGATTTCTTTATCTGAGAACTGCCTATCCATGTCCCTTGCCCATTTATCAATAGGAGAATGGCTTGATTTTTTGTACAATTGATTTAGCTCTTTATAAATTTGAGTAATTGGATCTTTGTCAGAGGTTTTTGTTACTAAGATTGTTTCCCAATTTGTAGATTCCCTTCTAATTTTGGTTGCATTGGTTTTCTTTGTATTTTTTTAAATTTGATGTAAATCAAAATTATTGATTTTAAATTCTGTGATTTTTTCTAACTCTTGCTTGGTTTTAAAGTCTTTCCTTTCCCAAATATCTGACATGTATAGTATTCTGTGTTCACCTAATTTACTTATAGTTTCCTTCTTTATGTTCAGATCATTCACCCTTTCTGAGTTGATCTTAGTGTAGGCTGTGAGATGTTGATCCAAATCTAATCTCTCCCATACTGTCTTCCAATTTTCCCAGCAGTTTTTATCAAATAGTGGATTTTGGGCCTAAAAGCTGGGATCTTTGGGCTTATCATAGACTCTCTTGCTGAGGTCACTTACCCCAAGTCTATTCCACTGATCCTCCTTTCTTTCTCTTAGCCAGTACTAAACTGTTTTGATGACCACTGCTTTATAGTATAGTTTGAGATCTGGTACTGCAAGGCCTCCTTCTTTGCATTTTTTTATGATTTTCCTGGATATCCTTGATATTTTGTTCTTCCAAATGCACTTTGTTGTGTTTTTTTTCTAATTCAGTAAAACATTTTTTGGTAGCTCAATGGATATGGCACTAAATAAGTAAATTAATTTGCATAGGATGGTCATTTTTATTATGCTAGCTCATCCTACCCATGAGCAATCAATATTTTCCAATTGTTTAGATCTATTTTTAATTGCATGGAGAGTGTTTTATAATTGTGCTCATATACTTCCTGTGTTTGTCTTGGCAGATAGATTCCTAAGTATTTTATATTTTCTAGGGTGATTTTAAATGGAATTTCCCTTTCCAATTCTTGCTGCTGAGATGAGTTGGAGATATTTAGAAATGAATATGCCTTATATGGCTTTATTTTATATTCTGCAACTTTGCTAAAGTTGTTGATTATTTTAACTAGCATTTTGGTTGATTCTCTAGGATTCTTTAAGCACATAATCATGCCATCCGCAAAGAGTGATAGCTTGGTCTCCTCATTGCCAATTTTAATACCTTCAATTTCTTCTCTAATTCCTACTGCTAATGTTTCTAGTACAATGTTAAATAATAGAAGTGATAATGGGCATCCTTGTTTCACTCCTGATCTTATTGGGAAGGCTTCTAGTTTGTCTCCATTGCAGAGAATGTTTGCTGATGGTTTCAGTTATATACTGTTTATTATTTTTAGGAAATTCCCTTCTATTCCTATACTGTCTAGTGTTTTCAATAGGAATGGGTGTTGTATTTTATCAAAGGCTTTTTCTGCATCTACTAAGATAATCATGTGATTTTTGTCTGTTTGCTTGTTAATATGGTCAATTATGTGAATGGATTTCCTAATATTGAACCATCCTTGCATTTCTGTTATGAACCCTACCTGTTCATAGTGAATAACCCTCGTGATCACTTGCTGAAGTCTTTTTGCTACATCCTATTTAAGATTTTTGCATCTATATTCATTAAGTAGATTGGTTTATAGTTTTCTTTCTCTGTTTTTGACCTGCCTGGCTTTGGAATCAGTACCATATTTGTATCATAATAGGAATTTGGTAGAACTCCTTCATTGTTTATTCTGTCAAATAGTTTGTATAATATTGGGATTAGTTGTTCTTTGAATGTTTGATAGAATTCATTTTGAATCCATCTTGACCTGAGTATTTTTCCTTAAATTCCAAAATTCTAAAGAAGAAACTAGGGTTGCTCAAGGATGAAATAGATAGAAAAACTACACGAGTGGGAGACCTGAATCTTCCTCTATCAGAACTAGATAAATCAAACAAAAAAATAAAATAAGAAAGAGGTAAGAGAAGTAAATGAAATCTTAGAGGAAATTAAGGCAATCATTAAAAACTATTAAGCTCAATTATATGGGAATAAATATGGCAATCTAGGTGATTTGGATGAGTATTTACAAAAATATAATTTGCCTATACTAACAGAAGAAGAAATAGAATACCTAAACAACCCCATATCAGAAAAAAGAAATTGAACAAGCCATCAAAGAAAAATACTCAGGTCAAGAATGATTCAAAATGGCTTGAATTTTGGATGCTATGCCATTTGGTTCATACTTGTTGAGTATTGATATTTCCTCATTGTCTATACTGCTTTTTATCAGGATGTAATTACCTTCCCTATCTCTTTAACTAGATCTATTTTTACTTTGGCTTTGTCAGATATCATGATTGAGACTCCTGCCTTCTTTTTATCAGTTGATGCCCAATTGATTTGGCTCCATTCTCTTACTTTTACTCTATGAGTGTCTACCTTCCTCATGTGTGTTTCTTGTAGATAGCATATGGTAGGGTTTTGGTATCTAATCCACTCTGCTATTTGCTTGTGTTTTATGGGTGAGTTCATTCCATTAACATTCAGAATTATTATTACTAGCTGTGTATTTCCCAGAATTTTGATTTCCACTCCTAGTTCTACCTTTTCTTCTTTCACTATTTCTTTCTACACCAATGTTTTGTTTTTAATCAAATTCCCATCCTTATTTTACTTCCCTTTCTATCCCCCTCCCTTCTTATTCCCCTCTTATTTTCTTTAGTCTTTTTTTATACTTCCCCCCACCCTCTCTCTCCCTTGTATTGCTTCACACCCCACCAATCCATTTGTTACTCTTCTACTTCTCTATAGGGCCCAAATCAATTCTCTTCCCCAATATATTTGATTGTTCTCCCTCTTTGAGTCAATTTCAATGCACGTAAGAGTTGACTGTTTCCTATCTCCAACCTCTTTACCCTTCCAGTGTATTGATGTTCTCCCCCTTCTGATATGAGCTTCTTTGTGACATGTAAATTTACCCCCTTTTGTTTCTTTTCCCATTTCTTTTAGTATTAACCTCTTTTTTAAGCTCTAGTTGCATATATATATAAATTTATATATATATATATGTATATATATATACATACATACATATTTATGTCTTGGCATTTCATCCTATACAGTTTGTCACTGTTCCCTCTAAGTGTAATTATTCTAGCTGCCCAGGTGACAATAACAATTTTTAAGAGTTATCAATGACCTCTTTTCTTATAGGGATATATATCATTTTAACTTATTGGGTTTCTTAAAAAAGAGTTTGGGTTTTTTTTGGGGGGGTTGTTTTTCTTTTTCCCTCTTTCTTTATTACCTTTCAATGATTCTCTTAAGTTCTATGCTTGGGCATCAAATTTTCTGTTCATGGTTGGTCCTTTCTTTACAAATTCTTGGAATTCTTATATTTTGTTAAATGACCATACTTTCCCCTGTAATAATATAGTCAGTTTTGCTGGGTAATTGATTTTTGGTTGTAGACTTAGTTCCCTTGCTTTCCAGAACATCATATTCCATGCCTTTTGGTCCTTCAATGTAGATGCAGCCAGATCCTATGTTATCCTCATTGTGTCATCCTCATCTGAATGACTTCTTCTTAATAGCTTGTACTAATTTTCTTTGGTCTGATAGTTCTTGAATTTGGCTATAACATTACTGGGTGGGATTTTTATTTTGTCATGGTCTTCCAGTAGAGCAATGATTCTTAAATTGTCTCTCCTGGAACGATTTTCTAAATCTTCTGTTTTATGAATGAGTTGTTTCATATTTTTCTCAATTTTTTCATTTTTTTGATTTTATTTTATAGTGTCCTGCTGCCTTGTGAAGTCACTTGCATCTAGTGTTTTTTTTTTAATTCTGATTTTTAAAGACTGTATTTCATCCCTGGCTTTTTGGTCACCTTTCTCCTTCTGGTCTTATTTTCTTTGGAGGTCATCTTTCATCTCCTTTGCCTCATTTTCAAGCTGGTAAATTTTGGCTTTCAAGACACTATTTTCTTGTTTTAGTTCAAGTGGCTCAGTTTCCAGATGACTTAACTTACTTTTTAAGTTCTTTTCCCAGTTGTCTTCAGTATCTCTTAATTTTGTTTTGAATTATATTTTGAATTCTTCAATAGCCTGTATCCAATACACTGGGGTTTCTGTTTTTTTTTTTTGTTGTTGTTGTTGTTGTTTGTTTGTTTGTTTGTTTTGCTTGGTGTTCCCTCATCCTTCTCTTTTCCATTTGCTCTTTGTTCATTGCCTGTATAGAAGCTGTTGATTGTAATTTCTTTTTTTTTCTTTTTTCTGTTGTTTGATCATATTTACCCCTCCTTTGCTCCCTGCAGTTGCCTGGACTCATGCTACTCTCATTTTTTTTATGGTTCTGGGTTTTTTTGGCAGCCTTCACCCTTGGAGCTTTGTCAGCAAATTTCTCAGATCAATCTGTTAAGGAGGGGTGTTGGAGATTGATCTTTCCTGCCCTCTGAAGGCCTTGATGGGACTAAGTCCGGCTGGGTTGAGCTGGATGTGCCCTGAGTCCAAAACCTAGGGAAGGGGGGTGACAATATGGAGTGTCTTCGGTACTGCAACTAGGCTGCCTACTCTGTGCTCTGTGCTTCTTCTCTAACTGCTTCCCCATTATCTGTATTTGATGCTCTGAGCTTGGTACAGCTTTGACTGCAAGGTACTCCCTCCATACCAGCATCCTTGCCTTCCCAGAGGTTGCAACTGCTGCTGGAGGCTCAGTGCTCTAGGTGGAGGAGGGGTCCTGGGACCTTCCTTCTTCCTTCCCCTTAAACCCGAGTGTTCTGGAATTCAGGCTTTTGGGAGGGATCTCTTTTAAGTTGAGTCCACCAGGAGGGTTCCTTGGCTCTGTCTTCTTAGGTTCTATTTTCAGTCCCCTAGGAGCATTTAGTTTGTAATCTGTAAGGAAGGGTTTTCAGAGGTCTGAACTTTTGCTGCCTCTATGCTGACATCTTGACCTTGTCTGACTCTTCATGACCCTATTTTGGCATTTTCTTGGCTAAGAAATTAGAGTAATTTGTGATTTTCTTTTCCAGTTCATTTTACAAATGATGAACTGGAGACAGATACAGTTAAATGATTTTCCCAAGGTCACATAGCTAATAAGCAGCTGAGGTCAGATTCAAAATCCCAAAGATGAGTCTTCCTGACTCTCATCCCAAAACTCTATCTACTGTGTTACCTAACTGCCCTGATGTTCAGTATTTTCATTCATATCCAACTTTTCATGGACCCAGTTGGGGTTTTCTTGGCAAAGATACTGCAGCAGTTTGCCATTTCCTTCTGCAATTCATTTTACAGATGAGGAAACTGAAGCAACTTAGGTCAAGTGACGTGCACAAGGTCACATAGCCAGAAAATTTTCAAGTCCAGATTAGAACTCCTAAAGACAAGTCTTCTTGCCTCTTAGCCTCTTTTACCCATCTCCTGCCTGCCAGCATAAAATAAGTGCTTAATAAAATACCTATTGGCCTAACCTGTGACTGGAGAAATGAATAAAAACTCTGAGTCTCAGTTTCCTCATTTATTTAAATGGAGATAGTAGTGGTGCCTACTTCACATAGTTGTTCTTAGCATCCATTGAAATATTGTATGTCAAAATTTCTGCATGTCTTATATGTGCTATATAAATATCAATTTTTAATATTATCTTGATCTCTGGGAATTGTATGCTTCTTTATCTGTGTTAGATGCCTGATACTCATATCTACTTCTTCACTAGGATAGTTAACCACTGTATAGTCTTGACCTCTGCACAAGTGTCAAGCAAATGGCTCAGGAGCCAGCAACAATGCAGCTCAAATAAGATTCTAATGTAATTGGGAGATGTTTTTAAAATGAAAATACAGTAAAATATAGATCATAATTATTGTCAATATGCTGCCTGCAGATATCCTTATGTATAGATGAGTGGACCCCATTTCTTTTTTACTTTCGACAGTATTGCTCATCACCAATGAAGTCAAAGGATCAGATTATAAAGATATATGTATATAAATTTGAGTACCATATAGTATAAATGCACACAATTGTAATGTATACATGGCCCAATATTATAGATAGCAGTAACCCGAGTCCAGAATTACATACTAGATAAGATTGTATTTCAATTGTGAAATCCAGTGGCACTTCCAATGATTCCAAACCAATTGCTACCTTGGAAGTCTATCACTTTTCATAGTGTTTTCCCATTGATGCTACATGACTGTGGCTCATGAAACACCATGATATTGAAAGAAAGTGCCCAGTGGGTGTACATGAATGGCAATATTAACAATAATGACTTGCTCAGAGTGAACAATATAAACGATTTAGGCAAGGGCATATATGACTAGATCAGATAAATTGGTCATATAGTAACACTATACAATACCTAGATATTATCTGGGTATCATATTGATACTCCCCAATATTAAAAGAACCAATAGTACAATTTGTCAGATAATACATCTATAAAGAACTTGTGGAAAGACCGGGATAAAATTATGTGGAATAAGATAATATTCTGCACTGAAAGAGAAAATGCCTGCATTGATGAGATCATAGATATGTTCAAGTAGCTCAATATTCCATCCACAAGTACTGAAAGTGTTCTCATTTCTACTAAGTTTTACTGCCTTTGTTTGGCTGCACTTGTGATTTGGATATTTATTCTAACAAAAACTGGCTGAAATTCTTCCCCTCTGAGTGTCTGAATGATGAGGAGAGAGACAAAGACAGATTGAGGCAGAGAGAAAAATACAGAGACAGACAGATAGATAGACAGACTGACAGAGAGAGAGAGAGAGAATTAAAAAGAAAGAGTAAATAAGAGAATAAGGAGAATCAGAGACAGAGAGAGAGAGATAGAAAAGGACATTCATTAAGCAATTATTGTGTGCCAAACATTTCTAACAAGTGCTGGCCCTGTCCTCAAGGATCTTACATTTTAATGGGGCAAGAAAACACAAAAGGGAACTGGAAAGAGAATTGAAAGCAGTATAACAGTCCTGACTAGGAGTAGCAAATATGGAGAGGGAGTAGTGGAACCAGAAGAGAAGTGACTCTGGATGTTCTGGACATTTCATGAATGTGAGCATATGGTACAAGACAGAGTCATCTCTAGGGCGAGAAGGCTGCCATCCATCAAGGAAGCAGAAATATCCTGACTAGGGAGGAGAGATAAAAGATGGGAGTGAGTACAGATGACATGAATGATGAAGAGAAACTTGTGATTTACTTCTGAATGTGTCAATTACATTAGCCAGTTCTTTTCTAGGAAGGTGTAATGATATGGTCTATATAATTTTCAAATTATTTTTAATCAAATGGATTAAAATGGATTACAATCTATTCTAATTAGAACAGAATATAGAAATAGATATAATAGAAAATAGAAATATAATTAAAATAGATTCAAACAGATTAAAAATCAATAAATCAAATAAATGTAATGAGAAGAATGAGCAATAGGGTATTTCCCATGTGAAGGAATACATGAGCTGGCCATTTTGTTGTTCAGTTATTTCAGTTTTGTCCAATTATTCATGAAACCATTTCAGATTTTCTTGGCAAAGATATTGGAGTTGTTTTCCATTTTCTTTTTTCTCTATTTTTTTAGGTCAGAAAACTGAGGCAAACAAGATTCAGTGACTTGCCCAGGGCCACACAACTAGTAAATGTCAGCATCCATTAACCTCACTCTACCCAAGGTTCCTCATCTGTAAAATGGGAATAATAATAGGAGCTTCCTCCCAAGCTTGTTGTAAGGGGCAGATGATATAATTAATTGCAAAGTGTTTAGTACAATGCCTAGGACGCAGTAGATGTTATAGAAATAATAGTTATTAGTAGTAGTAGTATTGATTTCTGGTCAGCAGTTCTCCACAATGCTCATCTGTTTTCACTACCTACCATAATATCAGGTAGTATGCATTAATTTGTTCCTCTGCATACCACTTAATTAATTCAACGATAATTTATTAAACAATTAACATGTCCCTAACAACATGCTAGTTACTCAGGAGAATACAAAAGAAGAAGAATATTGTTCCTGTCATTAGCATGTTTAGTTTTAAGTTGCATGAGCTAAAAAGGCATCGTAAGTGTACAGTTTAATTTTTAATACTTTTAGTTAAGAAACAAATGTGCTGGATATGTGTAGGTGTATGTGTGTGGGTGTGTAACATTAATTTTGGAAGGTGGTTCAGAAGTTAACATATATATTGTTCTTCAGTGATTCTTAGCTTTATAAGGATTCTAAGTTCCTCTCCTCTGGTTTTACATGCAATATAAAGGGGTTACCTACCTTGCCTAAGGCAAGATAAGTAAAAACCATCAGAAGCAGAACTGGAACCCAGCTCTTCTGACACAACATCCTGTGTTCTCTCTAGTGCACTGACTATTAACTGTAGACTAGTGATCAGGGGAGCTGAACAGCTTCTGAGAAGTAAGGGCCGGAATGGTCTTTGGAAAAGATATTCTGTGCTTTTTACAGGAGAACATGGGACGATACTCTAGTGATTGAATCTTCTTTCAAAGACCATGATCCTTCGGTCAAATCGGGTGGCAAGGAGGCTGCTGAAGAGAGACATGCTCAGGATAACAGAAAAATCCCTTCCTTTAATGTGCTCTGAGTCCAGATAGGACACCCCCAAAGGAAATAAAGCTGAAATCAAGTGTTCCAAAGCAGGAGCGGTTGTTTCACATGTTGAACGTTGAGCACCAAGATCATCCCCCTTATTATTGTTATTGTGATCATCGTTATTCAGTTTCTCTGTGAACCGGAGGTCTATGTCCCAGTTTCTTAGGTGGGCCTGACGGCGAGAGAGATGTAGCATTCCCAGAAAATAACTCGAATGTGCCAGATTTCATTCAACAAACATAAATTAAACACTCATTGTCTGGTGCATGCTACGTTCTGTTCTGAGAGGGACACAAGAAGAGCTTGCCCTCAAGGAAACGACAATATAGTAAGAGTGATGAATTATGTACACATTAAACGGGACACAGTTCTGAAACGGTAAGTGGCTAAGAGGACTACAAAGTACCCGGAGATCGGATGAGAGAAAGAGAATTCACTCCGAACAGGGGGGAGTGGGACGAGGGCAGAGACGGGATCGGGGAAGCTCGGCAGGGATCTCCCACAGATCGACTCAGTTTGAAAGGAAGAGGCCAAAGGTTTCTTTTTCTTTTAAAGATTTTCTACCCGAACTGGTCTTATCAGTTACTTGTCACCTGATCCGAAGGAAGTTCCGCTCCCTTCTCCCTGAATCAGATGCTTGGGAAATAAAAAAAGGAATAACTTTACATTTTTACATCCACACCCCAACTAGGAAATGTATTGAAATGAGCTAATTAAATGAATACTAACGGGAACAACCGATTATGAACATTAGAAAAGAATATCAAATAGAGCTTCCACAGGAGAATAGATTCAATCTGAAGAGAAAATCTGCCTTTTGTTATTGAGCTATCTGCAGCCAGTAAGGATAGCTGGTCTGTGGGGAATCGCTGGCAATTGATTACTGTGCTCTGTTACCCTTTAAAAGACAGAACTTCTTTAAACAAAAGACGGAATCTATTCCTCCACCATACACCGAGCCCCGGTTATTCACTAGGCCAGCACTGGCATTAATTGTTTGGGTTGAAATTTGATGGGGAGAAGTTGCTGGAAACTGAAGGCCCAGAGCCCAGGCCCATCATGATCAGCTTTCTGTAAGGCTAATCATTTTTCTTAAAATCATGACCCATCTGATATCTTAAAAACAGCAACATTAATTCTAATTTGTCACATTGTAGGGTATAAATTGACTAAATGTTAATAGCATTCTTCTTGAGTAATCAGTTCTACATGATTAACCTAAAAATTGCCAAAATGTTGTTTACTCTTCATTTGTATCTGAAGGAAAAAAGACAAAAGCAGGATGAGTCAGACAGAGCTGGATTAATTTACTTTCTGATCTGTATTAAAACTTGCCACAATGATTCATAATCATTTTACTTGATATTTATCCTGACAAAACAACTTAATTTTGAAAGCTTCTCATTGGAAAATAGTGCAGAGGCAAAAGGTATCTCTATTCGAATTCGCAGATGTGCTTCAGACACATGGAAAATACCTGTTTTTTTGCCTTTAATAGAGCATAGGTGAAAAGCAACCCCTTAAACCTTCTAAGGGCTCACTTTGAGCTGGGTAGGTTTATTTTTTTATTATTTTTATAAAACCCAACTGGGCAGCTTATGGTCTTTATCACCATCTAGTGGCCGTGTTCTATGACAACAGAATAAAAGGAAAAATGAGAAACAAAGAAGCCTGCACTGTCATAGGAATTAGGAATTGTAACCTTTTTTGAATGCATGCATTTAGAAATGTCCACTTTTCCCAGTTGAACATAATATTTAGCCTATCGTGGGGACTATAGTGAAGTAAAACTATGTTTACAAAGGAAAAGAAGAATCTTGATATCAATTTTAAAGTTTTCAAATAAATTGAAAAGCTCCTATCAGGACATTTAAAAAATCCGTTTCTAAAAAGAAAGCAGTAAAATCAAGTTAATATATCTGAACTGCTTATGTTTATTTTAATCAAGCCATACTTAGTAACTTAATAGAGAAATAGCTAGATAAATTAGTTTAGCTGAGTACCGAAGTAACAAATCTCTTTATCTTTTCTTCCCTTGTACATAATAAAATTTGCATGTCATTTATTGTAAATTGAGCATTCAGTTATACATGAATAGAAGATGAATTTTGTATTCACTACATTATATAAAGTTCAATTTCTCCTTATCCATTAGCTGTGATCCATCCAGGAGATTGAGAAGACCAAAATTTGAAAATTTGGGTCTGGCATAACTGCCACATTGATTTTATGTTAAATATTAGTCATCTATATACAATATGCATCATAAATAGTTTATTAAATTCCAGTACCTCCCCCCACAAAAGCTACACAAAACTTGTTTAGTCTAGAATAAAATTTATAAAGAAAGCATATAAATTCTCTCCAACATATGGAAGTCGGAATTAGAGCAGTTCCTGTCTTGTGACATTGAGATCTAATCACCATTATGACAAGTTTTTCTGTCCAAGGTCCAATTAGTCAACCAACATCACACCTATAAATCCAATGATCTTTTCTCAAGTCCTTTCACTTCTCTGCAAATTTCAACTTAAGCTAATACCTCTCAGTTACTTATTATTTTCTGTGTCACTGTACTGAACCATTTCCCTACTACCCTTTCTAGAAACTCCTCTGATTCCTGTTTCTGACATCCTTGCCCTCTGGGCACTGACTCCATGACTCAGACCTTGGACCTCATTTCTTCTCAATCTACTTTCTTTCTCTTGGAGATCTCTCTCAAAGTTTTCATTTCTCTTCTCTATGGCAATTATATTCCAATTTTTAATTTATATTTAACTTCTGTCCTTAATTTTTATTTTTCATATTTTATTTTCTATTAGACAGTTCATCATTCCTGGAAAAAATATTATCAACATTACTACCATCATGATCACTATCCCATCCTAGTGACTTGAAGAAAGACATTTCTGTATCCTTAGAGTTTCATTCCTTGGTGGTACCTGCCTACAACCCAACCTCATTCCTCATTTTCCTGATACACTTATTACCTTAGCTAAATTGTTCTGTGCAATCCTCCTTAAACTAGCCATGAAAATGATCACCTTTGAACTCTGAGTCACACTGTTTTTATATTGTTTCCCTTACTGAAATACCTTCACCCTTTTCCTCTAATTCTACAAATTCTACACATCTTTTAAAATCCAGCACAAGTTCCCCATCTTCTGTGGTACTTTCTTATACCACCTCAGACCTCAATGTTCCCTCTTCTAGACCGCAACATTCACTCTTTTCATTCATTCCTCTCCAAGTATACTGTTTGCTTTCCGATTTCAAAACCATGTCTGCCACTGTCTCATTTAGGAACTTCCCTTGGCACCTGTTTGCCCAAATTACTAGTCACTCAATTTACTACTTTGTTATTAATTAGTTAATTAAGCATATATTTAATGCTTTATATAGATTATCTCATTTGATACAGCAACCCTTTCAATATTAGTTATTACTATTATTATTCCCATTTTACAAGTGAGGAAACAGGCTTGGAGCAGTATTATACTTCTTTAAATGCAAAGCTCAGTAATACATGCTATAAGAGCTAAGATATTGTGTAGAACACAGTTCTTACCTTTTGGAAGATGGGGCAATTATGGAATCAGAACATTTTAGAGTTGATAAGATTGCAGTGGTCATCTGTTTCTTCTTGTACTTAAATAGGAATTTTCTTTTCTATATAGTGGTCACCTAGCCTTTTCTTGAAGAAGAGAAACTCACTACCTACCAAGGCAATCCTTTGAAATCTTGGATAGCTCTAATTATTTGGAAGCTTTTCCTCATATCCAACTTAGTTTGACCTTTTAGCAATTTATGCTCATTTGCTTATTTTTTTCCCTCTAGGGTCAAGCAGAATAATTTTAACTGGCCAGAGTGTTCAATATTTGAAGATAGTTATAATATTCCCCAAGTCTTCCCTTATCTTGGAATATTAGATCATTGTAGTTGTTTTATAGAAAAGATTTGTGGGATTATCTTCATAAAGCATGACTTGGAGTTAAGGACCTCATCATTCTTGTTGTCACTCCCCATCCCTGACCACCACTGTAATGACATTCCTAAAGGATAGCCTCCAAAATTCAAAACAATGCCGGTGTTGTGGTAAAACTAGGACAGTCAATAGGATCATCACCATTCTTGGTCTAGAAAATGTTATTTTCATATTCTTGGGAGCTAAGCCTGTCAGTGCAATATAAGACTATTAGTTTTATTGACTGCTATATCATCTTGTTGACTCACGTTAAGCTTATTATCCACTCAAGGACCCAATTCTGTTACAGGATATAAAGTTGATTATTTGAACCAAGTGTAAAACTTTCCAAAATTAGATATATTTTTAAATTTTATTTGGCTCAACATTGTAGATTAGATAATATATGTTGGGAAACAACTGTGATGTAGGGCAGAGTATGACAATTTCCCAGTTGGGGCTTTTATGTTTATGAATAGAGAGTTTTTTATATTTCTCTAGGGGTTACACAGGAAGATTGTAGTTGACATTTTACAAGAAATATTTTATTTTTCCTCAATTATATATACAAACATTTATAACATCAATTTTTTTTTAATTTTGAGTTCCAATTTCTCTTCCTCCTTCACGCCATCTCTCCTTCCCTTGCCTCCACTCTTCCCAAGACTGTATACAATATGATGTAAATTTTACAGGTGTAATCATATAAAACAGTTTTCTACATTATATATTTTGTAGAAATGATCTTTAAAACATTTAAAAGGAAATGAAATATAGTATGTTTTTATGCATTCAGACTATATCAGTTCTTTCTCTGGAGGAAGAAGGTATTTTTATCATGAGTCTTTGGGATTGTCTTGAATTTATAGATTGTCTTGTAATTTGGGAATTGTCTTGTAATTACATTACAGAGAAATAGCTAGGTTATTCACAGTTGTTTATCATATGATATTCTTGTTACTGTGAGCAGTGTTCTTCAGATTCTTCCCACAACTATATATCAGTTTATTTAGGTTTTTCAGGTTTTTCTGAGACCATCCAAGTCATTATTTCTTATAGCACATTAGTAATCAATTATAATAATATGCTACAAATTGTTCAGCCAGTTCCCCAATTGATGGACCTCCTGGGGGTGACATTTTAGCTGGGATTTGATGAATGACTAAGATTTTGCTAGGTAGAAGAAACAACATCCACAGAACTATAGAATTAAGGAATTACAAAATGTCAGTGGGGATAGTGAATCAATAATTTTGTTTGAGGTGGAGAATTCATACAGGGAAACAGTAGGAGATCAACCTGGAAAGGGAGATGATAGCCCAATTATGGACTTGAAGCTGCTGAAAGATTTTGTACAGAAAAGTAACATGATCAAACTTGTGATTTAGGAAAATGAAAGCATGTATAATACATAGAACCATGATGAGAAGGCTATCTATCTATCTATCTACATACATAATTTTATAACTTAATTTTATAATCATAGATTTTTTAGGTTTTTTATAATTATAGATTTTTAAAATAAGTTTTATAATTATAGATTTCCCCCATCAGAAATAGTCCAATGACAAGATGAGATCAGGGATTTAAATTCTCTCTAAAAATATTGAATGAACAAATTGGGCAAGTACATAAACAACTGAAGGGCAGCAGGTGGTACAGTGCAGAGTTATAGGATTGAAGTCAGGAAGACTTGAGTTCACAGAAGTCTCAGAAAGTTATTTGCTGTGTAACCTTGGGCAAGTATCTTAACCCTGTTTTCCTCAGTTTCCTCATCTGTAAAATGATTTGGAGAAGGAAATGGCAAACCACTCCAGTATCTTTGCAAAGAAAATTTCAAATGGAGTCAGGAAAAGTCCTATATGACTAAAATAATTCAATCACAACAACAAACGGAAATTAGCTAAAAAATGAAATAAAATATTTTTAATCAACACATGCCTTTATCCACCACTAAACTTTTTTAGATCTGGAACCTTCTGAATTTGAAAAAATGGTATCAATTAAGACACACACAAAAAATCTCTACAGGAACAGATAATGGATTTTATTAAAATTTCAACAAAATAAAAGACCGCATTCAAGCAGTAGGTTCTTCTACCTTAGGGATATTTCTCAGACCTGCTAATGACTCAGTTTGAGTCATTTAACTGAACCTGTGACTCCCCTATCCACATAACAAGGAGGTTCTCAAGGGCAGAAATTAGGCATTCTGTAGGAAACATTAACTCTTACAAGCTGCTCGAACACCATATTGCAACCCATAGCAAGAATTTCCATTAGTTTCCCTGTGGACTCGAAATGACTAACTTTCAAAGGATTATTGACTCTTCCTAGAGATGATCTAATATTTGCTAAATCCTGTGGGGAGAGTGTTGAGTGCCTCAGAAATAGCATTTAATGATGAAAAGTGCTATTTTAATATAAGATTTCTCAACCTATATTTCTTCATATTATGTTCCAGTTAGTCCATTACTTCTTAGTAAATGGCTACATTTCACAGTATTAAAATGGTACTTAAAACTTAAGCATTTCACCATGAAAGGTATATTCAGGTAAAACCTAAGAGAGATTTTTTTTCCTTCTGATGTGTGAAATATTTCCCCAGGAAGCTCAGAGAGCAGATGCCATATTGCATATTAATTTCGAACAGATTAATCTCATCTCTTTTCCTGACTGCCAATGTGACATCTTAGTTTCTTCTTTTTCAAACAGGGAGGGTGGCTATACTATTGTAAATAATTTCCAAACTTCTTTTCAGCTTAAACTTCTATAGCCTTATAAAGCTATCTTTATGAAATCATGAATTAAGGAATGCACATTTATTAAGCACTTGCTTTGGATTAAAGCACTGTGCTACATGGTGGGGATACAAAGACAAATTACAAGATACTTCTTGCCCTCACAAAGCATATATTCTAATGGAGGAAAGTAATATAGATTTGGCAATGGGGTCAGAAAGGGGCATTTTGGTTAGGAAATCACAGACATAACAATTAGAATCATGGAAAAATTTACACATTTGCTACAGGAATGTTAGTTTTTATTTTATTACTGTTCTTAGAACTAGATGTGGAAAGTGATGTGCATAAATTTTGTGTGGGAAGCTCTGGAGGGGAAGAAATGAAGATGGCCAAGAAAAAATAGTGAGTTTGAAGCAGAGCTAACTATTGTCAACTCATACTTCTTACAAGTTCGCAGTCTCATGACAGAAACTGTAATGTCAGTTCAGACCTTGAACTAAAAAGAAAGGAGCAAGGAAGCCTGAAGATAACCAGGAAGTAGCAAATGCAGAGATTCTTAGTTAATAATATATATTGAGTTCATATGACAGCTGAAGGGACTCAGACTTGAAGATAATTAATTTTTCTGAACATTAGGATTTTACACCAGCAAAGGTAGTAATATAATCCTCTTCTCAGTATATTTTAAGGTAATGGCAGTCAATAATAAGTTTCAAATAATAAAAAATAAGTTTGAGTCTTTCTTGGAAGGATGAAGTGATCATTGAGAGACCTTTGGTGCCCCTCAATCCAGTGGTGATATAATTTAAAATGTCCCTTTGAAATATCCTTTGGGATGAATTTTAACATAAACTACAACACTTTGGTTAACTCATAAATAATTTTTAAAAGATAAAATACCAAATTCAGTATAACTTTTCTCATTGAGACCCCTTGTCAGTACTTTGTCCTTCCTGGAAGGACCTTAGATTTTGGTCCTAATTAAATAGTAACTAAGGGATATGTTCATACTCTCAGCAATGCACTGATTTGGTTGTCTAATGGAGAATTTCCACAGGGCAGAGTTCAATTTACTTGTGTGCCCCAATTAGCAGTGCTAACTGGGGCACAAAATCTGTGTAAAATTGGACTCTGATTTTGTATCAGCCACCATTCAGAAAATGGCAAGCAGCCAGTGAGACACTGAGCGAGTTCTTTAGCATGCCTTCTTCCATCAGTTTGCAAGACCGTGCCAGCTTATGTTCACACAGAAATTTACAGTTCATCAAGGTAGTGTTATTTATCCAAAGGAATATGGTTCAAAAAGAAAGGTGCCAGTACTAAAAGCACTATGTTAATTGGGAAATGCCAGAGTAATAGAGAATATGGAGTTCCTTTCCAAAACACTGATGGCAGTCAAGCCTGGCTAAAAACAGCTGCTGCCTTTGTGGGTTAGAAGCACTTTTATTTTGTGAGTATCAGAGTGTGATCATGACACATGTTGAGATCAGATCATTTGTTTTTGAAACTTCTCTTGTCAATACTTCAAATAATCCATGATGTGGTTGGCATGGGCAATCTTTCTATTAATTCTAATTGCAATATGGTCATCATGCATAATAGAAATGCATTAGTTGGTGGCCAAATTTCTGGTTGTGGACCTTTATGAAGTTACTTCGATTTGTCTTTGGAAGAACTATGCCCAAGTCATCATTGAGGAATTATCACAATGCTTTTCCAGTTTAATAGTACCTAACATAGATTTTGCTTTTTTTTTTTCATATCCTTTGAGGTTTTAGTCAACTCTATATAATGCAGAGATATTGGAGAAGAATTTTAATGAATGATCTCAGTAGCATATCTTCACCAGCAACAAACTTACTGTTTTCTCATTTATTTTATATGCTTGCAGAAATACATTCATTGGATATTTTTAATACTATTGGACAGTTTTTCTTTTAATTATTTTCTTTTTCTCTTTTCTACCAATGTATTTATGTACATCTATAAAAATGCAGTAATATCACTGAATGAATAAACATTGTAAATATCCTTATAGAGGAAATGAAATTTCATGAAGTATTCTTGAAAATATTTTTGAAGAATTACTGGCTATAAGATCTTTACAAAGACAGATAGTTGATATCAAAGTGGTATAATGGTTAGAGAGCTGAACTTGGGACCAGGGAGACCTGAATTTGATTCTTGCTCCATAATCCAGCTGTGAGCATGAGCAAGTCCCTTAACCTCTTTTTCCTCATTTGTAAAAAGGGCATAATCATAGGATCTATTTTAGAGGGATGTTGTGAGCCTTACATTAGATAACAAAGAAATGTTATGCAAATATAAAAGTTTTTACAAATGTTGGTTATTATTTTCAAATTAGTTATTTTTAAAGCTTCAAAAATATAGGCTCAATTTACTTTAATTTTATTATAGAAACTTCAGGAATTCTTGGATTCTAAGCTCCACAATCTTTTGTCCAAGGATTGCTGCAAGCATTGAGCCAAAGAACATCTAGATGAACAGGTAATGGTATATATGGAAAGCAGAACACCAAAAACTAAGCAAAGAATCTATATTAATGCAACATTAATGCAAGGCACTACTCATATCTCTCTCAGTCCATTTCTTTTCCAATTCTATATAATTGAACAAAATTGTATTAAGAGCTTGTTGAACTTTATTGGGACATTGTGCTAGACTAGGATGGACTGGGAAATGAGATAAGAAAAGACCTTGCTTTCATGGATTTCACAGTTCAATAAAAATTTAAAATCATAGACTATATAGTTTAATAACAGAACATACTACATAGAATTAGAGCTGGAAGAAGCTTCAGAGGAATCCACCAATTCATTTTAACAAATCACAAGCTATAGCATGAAAAGAAGCAATAATTTTATAAGTCAAACATGTGTTATATAGTAGAACTGAGATTCCAAATCAGGTCTTTCAAATTCAATGCCAAAAGGCTTTTAAGAATACCACATTGACACACAAATTATTGTTAAACAATCCATTATATAAATGAAATATTTATAATTTTTCAAAAAACTTTTCCTGCAAAAGCTGTAGAAACTGTCACTATGTCTTTAAGAGAGGTAATATCATGACAAGTGCCATTTATTCTGCAGTCCTTTTCTTTATGGAATTAGAAAATATTTGAATTAACTTATTTCTGAAGATCTTTGAGGAATTTCTAGAGATGCTGGAAAAAACTTTCCTAATGGAACTCGTTTTACTTTTAAATTATAAAGAAAATGAAGATAATTCATGAGATGGGATTTTATTTGGTACCTAAAGTAAACTGAATGGTAGAATGTTTTTCTAGATGAAAGGAAAAGTCATTTTTAATTATAGTGCTGATTTAAGGTGACAGGTTGTGATGGTTCCCAGAGTCACAATATTGTAAATAATTTTTCATGTTTTTTAATACTGAATTCACTCAATATATATTCAGTGATTTTGATATTTATTTACTATGTAGAGGTAAATGAGGAACTATTATTAGGAAATGAAGTTTTCCTTGTTTATGAAATAAATTATACTTAATGAACTGTTAGAGGCTCTGACCTTATTTGATTAATTGAATTACATGTTGAAATTATACTAATTAATGAGGTAATATACAAACTTGCCCCTAGATAATCCTCAAACTCAGAATGATAAGATTAAGTATGGGCACAAGTCAAGTAGGAGGATGAATGGTGAACTATTAAGTGAGGTTAGTTGACTCCTATAATATTGCAAATGAAAGGTTATCTTTCATATCTTGCTATACATACATTAGATAAAATCAAGATAAATGCTTTATGAGACTTTAAAAATGTTTAAGAGAAACTTAGGAAAAGGCTTCTTGGTGTAAGTGGCTTGCAAATTTGATTCAAAAGTATAGTTAAAAATTCATTAGGTTAAGAGATGAGATTCTAAGTAAAGAGCAAATTTTGAGGGGAAAAAGAACCTATGGAGGTAGAAAGGTTAGGTTATCAGTGGAAGAAATTATTTAATTTTCCTGGAACAGAGAGCATATGACAGGGAGAACTATGAAATGAAGCTTAAAGCTATAATATAGATACCTCAAAGAGTACAAGATATTTAATGTTAGCAGTAAGAAATTAAATTTAGATTTTATGTTAAATATGAAAGTTCTATAGTTATATTATGGTTATGTGAACTTTAGATTACTGTACCTTACATAGTCTAACAAAAACAAGAATGTCTACACTCATGCTTAAGAATTACATATTGAGGAGGATGGCCAATGACAGACATGTGCTAGCAAATGATGAATCAGAAACAACTGACAGACCCCTGGGATGTCCTAAGTTAAGTTTAAGCTACCATTGGTATATGTGAGATGCTAGAAAGTGATGTAAAAAATTCCTCTCTCCGGTCTCTTTCAGCAGAGAGGTGGCTCTGGCGGCACCTTGCTGAGTGTTTCAGCATCTTGGCATGGTGGCAGCTTTTGTCTGGGGTTGGCAGTGAGTTTTCCTTGATACTATACTGGGAGAAGCTTAGTAGCCTAGTTCAGATGAGGTATCTTCACTGAGCTCTCTTGGAGTTTAGGCTGATTCTTTTCTCCTTTACCTTCCAAACACAATCCTCTTAGAAAAGCCTCTAATCTTCTTCAAAGACCTCATGGTAGAGGTCTTTGAACTTCCCCTGGCACAGGCCAGGAGGGAGAAATCCTATACCCTCTTTATCACTCTTCTCCTTAATTCCTTCCCTCTATATTAATTAAAATCACCATAAATTTCCAAACTGACTTGGATATTTTACTTGGGATTTTCTCTGGTGACCAAATTAATTTAGATTAGGTCACAGCCCTAAAATATCCTCACAGTTGCTGATTTAAAGATTTAACTTAAGTCAAAAAATGACTTTTAGTAGCTTTATTTACAAAGAGGCAGAAAGAGTGAAAATGGAGAAAAAGTAGCTAAACAGACAGGTTTTAACAATCCTTCTAGCCCTTCTCCTTTGAAATGAGGCTCAGCCCCATAGGGGCTTCCTCACATCCGTGATATCTTCAGCTATAGTTCCACCAATACAGCCTCCTCCAAAGCCAAGGCAGTAATCTCCAGAACTAATCTCTCCAGAAGCCAGGAAAGGAAGTCCAGCTACTTGCCCACAAAAGATGTATTCCAAAGGAGAAGATTGAAAGTCAAGTCCAAAGGCAAAATCCTCCAACACGGAAGTGCAAAGGAGAAGATCCAGGAGCAGTCCTCCAAGGAGCAGTCCAACAGCCCAAGGTCAAAGATCCAAGAACAAAGGTCCAAGCTGAAGATCCAAGCTGAAGTTGCCTTGGACAGGAAGTTCAAGACTTTTTATAGTCCCTTTTCAATGTCACTTCCTGTCTCTTCCTCCACTTTATGGGAACCAATTGCAGTTTTTCAATTTGCCTAGCACTGCCCAAAGGGTAGGGCAATGGCCTCTGGAGTTCTCACTCACTTTAGTAAGAGATTAGTGAATTTAACTTAGTGTTAACTAGGGGCATTTAAGTTTTTTACTGATTAATATAAAAATTACTGATTGATAGGCAAAGGAAACTTGATTGGAATTTGAACTATCTTGCTTGTCAGCAGAGAATCACGAACTATTTTTTAAGAAGAATGAATGATTAACTACTTTTTCCATAAAAAAAAAGATTATTTTAATAAAGGCATAAAGAATGAATTGGAAAGAGGAAAAAGTAGGAATAGAAAGATAATGAATGAATGAATGAATGAATGAAAAATATTTCTCATTATTCATGAAATGCTAGGAATACAGTTAGAAATATGTCAACTTCTGAAGAATTCCCATTTTGATAGTAGCAGAAAACACACGAGTTTCAGATAGAAAAGATCTAATAATCTTTAAGGTACAGGTGGAAGAAGATAATGAATTTTGTTTAGTGTGATTTCCACCCATAAAATCATGTCTATTAGATTCTTAGTATCAAACATTGTGGGTTTGAAAACTTTCCTTTAGCATCTGTGGCTACTGAAGAAATTAGAGACTGCAAAAAGTCTAAGGAAAATTGCTAATGAACATTTATAATAGTTTCTTCCCTGGACTGTTCTATAGAAGTCAATCTGGAAGCTGAAGTGGTGGTCCTGGAAGTACTCTGTTATCTAGTATGATTAGCATATCTCATAGGTAATTGCAGTCGCTCAGGCAGGTGATATTAAAAAGTTGACCCCCATGATGGGAAGACTGTATGAATGAAAAATAAAGGTTATAAATTATAAAGATTACATAAGTAGCAACCACCAGACTTATTAAGTGCTTGGTTTTGAAAGCAAGGAAGTAGTAAGAGTTAAAGATAATCCCAAGGTTTAGGACATTTTTGAATGAGGTTTTATATGTCATTTTGTTGATAAAAGAAATAAAGAAATCAAAAGAAGCTAATTTTGGATCCATTTAGAAAGAGGTCAAATGTGTATGGTATTGATAGATCTAAATGGAACTTTCCCGTAGGCAGGTTTAGATCTAATCGTACTATTTTCTTAAAAAAACAAACAAAAAAAAAACTTACCACATATCTTATGTACAATGTGATGCAATTCTTTAGACAACAGCCGATGTTCTGAAGTTCACTTTTCTCTCTCCAGTCCCTTTATAACAAAGGGCCATTATTTGCAAGATGTTTGATTGGTAATAGGGGCAAAGTTTATATCTTTAGAGTAGAATTATACATTACCTGATGAAGTTAATTGGCCCATATGCAAATCAGCCTTTCTTCTATGGTTTCACTAATACCATGTCTAACCTTTTAATAAGACATCATAATGAATCTGTCATCCCAAAAAGACTATGAAAAAATATAAACAAGCTCAATGAAGGTTAAGATAAACTTAGGGATCATAATTGGCAATTAGGAGAGAGTCAGTTATGTTCAATGTTCATCATTAACCTTCAAGAACATGAGAGCAACTTTCATGTCACAAGAAGCATTGGAAGATGTCCATGAAGCCTTATGACTTAATGATGCTAAGTTGCTGAGCCAATTGGGTCCAAATCTTGGTCTTGCTTTTTTCAAAATAAAATCAAAGGGTTGAACAAATATGATTTTTTAAGTTCTTTTTTCAGATCTGTATCTAATTCAGATTCCCTAATTTATCTGTCTTATGTGAAAATGCAATGGATAAGAGTGTTGTTCTTGGAATCAAGAGGATCAGAGAAAAAATTCCGGCTTAGACATTTAATTGTGTGATTTGGGGAATATGACTTAACCTTTCTCAATTTCAGTTTTCCTAACTATTAAATAGAAATACTAATACATTTTAGGAGTTTTGTGAGGATTGTATAAGATAGTATATATAAAAATTTGCAAAGCTTTTGTTGTTTTCATACAGTCATTATTTTTAGTTATGTTTGAGTATTCGTGATTCTATTTGTGGTTTTCTTTGCAAAGATATTGGAGTGATTCGCTATTTCCTTTTCTAGCTCAATTTACTTATAAGGAAACTGATCCAAACATGGTCAAATGTCTTGCTCCAGGGTCACACTGCTAGTATCTGAGGCTGGCTTTGAACTCAGGAAGATTGAGCCACCCAATTGCCTTTGCAAGTCTTAGATACTATAGTATCACTATTATTATTTTTGTAATGATAATAATAATAATAATTGATATTCATATAGTATTTTAAACTGACACTATGTATCATATAAATTACCTCATTTGATGATTTAGTATTGAATGGTCCATCTTCAACAAGATGGTCATGATTTGGAAATGGTTCCAGGAAACATTCTTTGATCTCACTGTTATCCTTTGTCCAATATAATATTTTACCTCATAATATTTGAGATAAAATATTTAATAGATTGAAATGGGCCTGCTATCATTATATATAATCTATTTTTTAATTTCTTTTTAGTCAGTTAGGTGTTCTACGGTAAAATTAAAACATTGTTACATGAGCCAAACATCATCAGGGTTTTCTAATGAAAAGAAATCACCAAAGGGTACATTGTATATATTTCCACTGCCTACAGTTGACTGGTAGAAATTTTCGACAAATTAAATGGTGTACAGATAGTATGGAGGAATAAAAACCAAATGCTACTACTGACCTCTATATTTCAAACTACTTATCTGTTAACTAGCAAACTTTATTTGAAATTCTTTTAAATTTAGCTAGAAAATCTTAGTTTACAAAATCAGCATCATAGAAGGTATTAACTTTTGGATTTGATTTGGTTTTGGTCTGGACTTCTGATATGGTTTGTGTATGAAACTCTCAATGAGAAATTTTGTAGATCAATGAAAATGATAATCTTTGTTTCTGTTACTTGTGGTCTTATATAGTTACTTGGAACACTCAAAGATAAAACACTTACCTAGGATTATAGAAACAGTATTTGTAAGAGGCACAACTTGAACCTAGGACTTCCTGACTCTGAAGTCTGGATCTTTATCTAATATAACCAATATATCACATGTTTTTTTTTTCATTTCAATAAATCCTAACTCCTCCCCACACCCCTTAGAGAGTGGGTTTGGGAAAGGATTGGTTAAAGATAGTGCCCTGAATTATTTATGGGAAAAAGGGAAGAAAAATCATTGATATATCAAGTCGGTAACTAAAAACTTTTACTTGTATATTGTTCCACTTTAAATAAAGTTCAATCCCTATCAGTTTATTGCACTGAACAAGCATGCATGTAGTTTTTGTTCATGTGTATGGGCACAGGGAGCCACCTTGGCACAGGGTCAATGCCTAGGAGGATAATTTTCCCCAGGTGTTTGAATTTGAGACAACAGTTTCCTGCATGGGAATTTCATAGTTAAATATCTCTTTCCCCTTGAGGTGGGATAATATCTATATCCATTTAACTCTGATCCTGAAACCTTAAAAAGGGACCATGTCATCTTCAGTGCTTTTTCAATAATGTTAGGGACCCTGTGAGCCCTCACAAATAACAATTAACAATAATAATAACAGTAATATGGGCGCCAGTTTAAGCTATAATGACACCCTGAATGAAATGAAAACCTGCCATCCCCTCTCTATCACTGCACCAAGCCAGCTTGCTAATCAAGTACTGTCAGAAAGGACTAGAGTTTAAATGGCATCATTATTATGATTTAAGTATAAGTTCTCATGAAAGACTGACAACCTTGGAAACTAAAGTCATCTATTTATCCTCAATGCAGGCAAAGCACACGCAGGGACAATGCAAGCCTTCTCTTCACTGCCCTGCCAAAGGGGTTTGGACACTTTTCTAAAAAGACCACATCTGGTGGGAAGCGAGACTTAACCACTAGGCAAGATAAATTCACATCATCATTGCTGAAATCATAGTGTTGGGCAAATTAGCTGGGCAAGGGAGCCATTTGTAATGTGTCTTGATGACTCATAAGAATACCCAGGTCAATCTAATTCTCCAAAAATGAATACTGGATCAATCTGTGCTCTCCAAACATTCTTCCTACTCATCTCTATCTCCGTTACTTCCACCCTCCTGGACAGAACCTAATGAACATGACACCTCTATTCTATTTACTAGCAGCCAGCTTTCTCTTGAACCTTTTCCAGTTGAGATGCTACTCCTCTGTTTAGCAGAAGAGACATTTGTCACTCATGGCTTCCTGGTGGTAATCCTAAAGTCAATGGTGATATCCCACTGCTCCATCACTTTCCAGAACTTATTGAACCAAACCCATGCTTCTTTGGAGCTCTTTTGGCCCCTGAATCCTCCTCTTGTCAGAGTTGTGAGGATCGTCACCTCTTAAGAGCTTACAATCTTTATGTAAGTGGAACAAACATGCTCCTGCCATCTTTTACTATTCCTGTATATGACTCTCCTCTCTTCCATACCCAGAAGCCATTCTTTTATGTCATAGCTATTCCCTGACTATTTAAATGCCAGTGAGCCAGTAACTTCAAGTAACATCAACTAACTCTCAAAGCCTCACTTTTCTCACTCAGAAAATATAACATTTGGGTATAATGATTTTTTAAATCCAGTCTAGATGTATCTTCTGAAGTTTATTTATTTAAGTGAAAAAGCAGTCAGTAATGTCAACTAATATGGTTAAAAAACAACATAAAGCAAGAAAAGTTTCTTCTCTATTCATTAGGAAACCGCTTTGGCTAATATGGCCATGTCTTTGACCTCTAAGTTAAAGGACCTCAAATAAGTTACCACCATATATATTTTCTTCTTTTTTTAAAAAGATAACTTCTTTGAGACATCCGATGTCTCATCCAATGTAATTTCTGGAACTCCTCTCCACCATCCAGACACACTGAATTCTTCTCTATCAAAGAAAATAATGGATTCTGAATATCACCTATTGACTTTGAGAATGTATAAAATGTTCTGCCCTTTTGGATCCCTAATCTTTCTGACAGAATGTGGAAAATGTGTTTTATTATCAGTTCTCTGAGTTCATTATTATTTTTACTTTTACTTCTAGATTGTTTTCTTTTTACAGGCCTTTTATTTGCATGAATATTGTCATGGTATATGTATTGTTCTTTGGGTTCTGCTTATTTTGATTTCTAACAGTTAATGTAAATTAATGTAAATCCTTTCATGTTTCTCTGAATTTTTAATGTTCACAATTTCCTGCTGAACAATCACATTATATTACATATATACCAGAGCTTGTTCCAATCCCCAAAGTGGGTATGTTGAATTTATTTCCAGGTCTTTACCACTGTGAATAGTGATGATATAAGTATTTGGTATGTATCAGATCCTTGTTTCTGTTTTATACTTCATAAAGACTTTTTTTGCCTAAGAGTATAATCATTAGTCCAAAGAGACCTTGCAGTCATTTAAACTCTTTCCTGTTGTTCCTTTTGGACATTTAATTTAATGTCATGTCACTTCTTCCCTATGATTATAACATGTAAAATGCATAGCCTTTTCATTCTTACAGTCAGAGACTCTTTTCTGGCCATATCTTGCCACTACAAATTGGTAATTTAAAAAGTAACTTTTGAATTTGATGGTCAACTTCTAGGTAACAGAATAAGGATAATAGTTCACATCATGTACTACACAATCGCATACACAACATAGAACAATATCATAATCTAAGTGAGAACTAACAATTCCATTCAAGATTATTAGATGTCTAATATATACTAAAAACAACAGTCTCTGACTTCAAGGAGCTTACTACTATAGCTACTAGGCATAGGAAATGTGGTCACAATGAAACCTCACCAAGGGAAGGAAAGTTCTATAAACAATTCCTAAGTACCTCATTGCATGTCTCTTTCTAGTTTCCAGAATTCATTTTATTGTGTAACTCATCCCAAAAACATTTCAGTTAATTATTTCCAAATATTGCCATTTTTGAAAAATCAGATTTATGTCAGCAAAATGCATAAATATTCTTGCAAGACAATTCTCTTAAATACACATTTCAGGGATCCTTTACAGACAGTTCAATTGTATTCTGAAGGACAAGATCATATATACAAACCAAAACAAATGGAAAAGGGGAAAATTTTAAGGAACTATGCTTTGAGCTGCTTTCAAAAATCAAATCACCATGATTACTAATTCACAAGAGTTGTGATGGGCAGTAGGGTTTGAAATAACTCATGTATAGCTGTGCCTCCTGGGTAACCAGGGAGTTTAGTTTGTGTTTGTTACCATGTCATCCAGGCAGCCAACAGAGGATTTTACTTTAGGCTTCTTCTATGTTTTTTGGAAGATAGTTAACTCTGAACAATATCTAACCTTAACTCTAAGTAAGATGCTTATATCCATCTGCAATAAAGCAAGATCCTATTGTTTGGACTTATTGAATATCATATAAGAAACGGAACCTTCTGAGTTATTAAATTATTGTCAAGTAAGTTGTTTCTACAAATTTACAGAGAAAGACAAGGCAAACAGTAAAATTGAGGGGGAAATCAACTAAAATTATTCCTTACCTTCATCCATCTTCCTAAAAAGAATAATCAGAATAAACTACCCCTGCCAAAAAAGAAAATGTGTTGATGCTGTCTTCCTCATGCTATACCAAAATGGTCAGTGGGTTTTCAGAATAAATACCCCATGATTGGAATCAATTGTGAGTTATCATTATTATTATGAAAAGGTGTTTATTAAATGTCTGATCATATGTGATCCCAAAATGAGTGTTTGAAAAACAATGAGGTCAAAATAGTGATTATTTTGTGAGAATTTCACTTTAAGATAGATTAACATTGTTACAGTTGAATATGTAGACGATATGGTTACTTTAGTATTTGAGTGGACCCATAATGTCAATCATACTGATTTTCCTTTCACCAATGTAAACAATAACTCTTTCCATGCTTCTTCAACCTGTCTAATTTTTGGCCAGTTTTATATAAATCCCTCATGGAATTAGAGATCATCCTTTCATTCTTGCTATACTTTTTTAAAAATCTATTTTTCAAAGTAGATGTTATATATATATATATATATATGTGTGTGTGTGTGTGTGTGTTTGTTTATGTGTACATATGTATTTCATATGTATTTCACATACATTTGAATTTGAAGTATTTCAAAGATTTGTATTATTAATAAGATGTGATTGGTAAATTTGGAGAATTTATTGTCAAATCAATTGGAAATACTTCTTTGGTTTAGAATTTACAGAATAGGTTTTATGTGCCTTTAGGAAATACCCTAGTTGACTGAAAGTTTCCCTTACATAAACCTTGGGAAATCACAGAAGTTAATGCCAGTGTCACAATTGCTATATTCTTTCACAATTTTAATATATATGAGGCAGAGACCTTATCTGAGAACAGTTTTCCATGCTTTTTGTTTTACTGAGTAAATTTTGAATAAATACATATATGAGGAACAACTCACATTTTCAATACCTTGCAGTAATTGTTATGATTATAATGATGTGTTTTCATGTTGAAAAACTCCCTTGAATTTCTGCCTACTATTTGCTTTGGTTTTTTGTTTTTGTTTTTTCATCCAGAACATCCTCAAAGTTTGCAAGGGCACATGCGAATTCATAGAGATATGAGAAGAGTTGAGAAAGCAGGTGCACAGGTTTCTTTTTGTTGATGTCTTTTCAATCACATCTTCTGAGGTAAAAGTTTCATCTATAATTTTCTTTCTCTTTCTTTGTGTGTGTGGAGGTACAGAAGATATCTTCTCTTTGAGATACTTTAGTCATTGAATCATTTAATACTTTCATTCGAACACATTTATTCTGTGCTTATTTGATCATATTCAACTATTCTTTCTAACCTTCTGTTATAAATCTTATTACTACTTCCTCACAAAACAGTAGGGTAGGGAGGTAGAAGACATGTATATATTAAATGTTACAAATCTAACATTGACTATTTGCTAAGAGACCAATGGTCTAAAAATTCTTCCAGGTTTTAATAATATCCATGAGTAGGAAAAGGAAACATGGAAACATATCCCTAGATAAAGATACCCATATAAATGAATATGTATACAAGTTACATATATATTTATGTATGTATGTATGCCCATGATAATGCTGGAGTCTTCCTAGTAGTCCTAATATATACGAATATAGACTAGAGATACATAAGAGAGAGAGAAAGAGAAGAGATCACTACATTCTATTCCTTTCCTTCAATCCAGGAAGCAGAAATCAACATAGGCATATAGGTCTTTGAATGTGTGTGAAAAAATATACATATGCACATAAATGCATATATTTGTATATATTATATGCATGTATATTTAAGATTTAAACTAATTTAGTTTTATAACTTCCTTGTCCCTAAAATGGATGGCACATTCTTAACAAGAGGGAATTTGTATGACTTCATTCAGATGTAAAAAAAAAAATGCTATTGTCAATCTTAAAGAAATATATTCATATAGATTTCATGCTAAAGAAGGATATTGAGGTTATTAAATAGACCTTTCCCTCTACCATTTCTAAACAAATTTCAAACCACAAATTATTCATTAACCTCCTTTGTTAAGTAAGTGGCCATTAACATATATCTGTAGATTAGACTATACAACTATTTTCTACTCTCCACATGTATTCTTGTTCTTGTCCTATTCCATGAGGTCACCAAACAAGCCAAGAAAAGAGGATAGGAGAATACAACTATATAAAGAAGGCTTTCATTAACCTCTTTGACCCACCATAATTTCAGATGTCAGCAGCTAATCAAAGACTCACTGACATCATCAATGGATGGAGAGAAAAGATCTCCTGTGGGATCAATCTTTTCTCTTGGGCTGAAATATATATTTAGAACGCCACAGGGTTACTTTTGCTCTGCAGTGTTGGTAAGGATTTCCCCCCAACTCTACTATTAAAATACATATTTCTAATGCTGAAGTTAATGATTAATTTAGACAGAACAGCAAAAACATTTATTTTGATGTCAGAAACAGACTATATCATTGGTCTATTTTTTTACTAAGTGCTCCCCTGGCATTTCCATGACACAGGCAGCTGTAATGCTTAGCTCAAGTTAGACCAGAGAAGAAAAAAGAAGTTCATATTTTTTCTACTCTATTTAGATGATTTTTCCCTTATTTCTCATTTACTTCAATCATAGAAATTCAAAATTACATGATGTGTCTTTAGGCATCCTGTATGTGTAATACTGAAGAAGTCAAATGATCTGATTTTATCAAATTGTCAGTGGCCCATTACCATAGACATCAAGAAATGGAGGAGAAGAAGACTGGGTTCACCAAGTGGGGTGAGGGTTGGGTTGATGGTATTATTCTCAATGGTTCCTTGTAAATTGGCTGTTGCAGCTGCCTAGGTAGGATGTAAATTATACCCAGACAGCTGAAGGCCACATTCAGAAGACTTGAGTTTAGGAACATGCACAGTAGAGGAAGGAATGGATTGGGTTATGGGAAGACTGAGGAATAAAAATAAGAGTAAATGTGTGGAAGATAATTTCCATTATGGGAAGCAACCCACTTTGAATTTCTAGAAGAGTGGCAGTAAAAGGCTATACTTTGAATGACTGGAAGAAGTATAAATTATAATGTAAAAGCACTCATTGTTTTGCTCTACAAGACTCAGGCTGCATTTTCTTTCTAGAGCTCAGTTATTTATTTACTGGTTTGGAGAAACAGTCAGAAGTGAGTTTCAATGCTCTTAAGCCCAGAAGAAATACCTGGGGACCAATTCATTTAAAAAAAATCCACTTTACAAAAGACTTTCACAGATTTGGTTTTATCTTCCCTTAAATTGGTGGTATATAATTTATTCATGTTGTTCTCTGTCACGCCCCAACCTCTCCTCCCCAAATTAGAGATTTAGAAGGCACTTAAGGAAATGGAATTTGTTTGAGGAATATGCAAAAGCACCAGTAATCTTGGATTTCCATGAGAAACCTGTAAATACATTTAGATTAACATTGAATTCTGATTTTTACCAAAATTTAGATTTTATAAAAATATGAAGAGTAAATTTTATGAAGGAAAAGTCAAAGACTTAAAGTAAGTTATCATGTGTATCAACTGCCACATATTATGTGTCAACTATCTATTATCATGTGTAATATGCTGGGATCCAAATAAATGATAGAATGATATCATTTTAAATTTTGAAAAGATTTCAGTGTTTATCTAATCTACTCCTTCACCTAATTCAGCAGTCTCTCATCTTTAACAAACAGACATGAAGCCTGTACTATAAAGAGTACTCATTACTTCAAAAGGAACTTTGTTTCCTTGTTGGGCATCTCTAAATGTTAGAATGATCCTGCTTGCATTAAACCAATATCTTTCACCTCATGACTTCTACCCATTGCATCTTGTTCTTTTTTTTCCAAACTAATACAGAATAATCTATCAATTCATTTAAACTTGTTTTCTAAAATATTTGTAGATAGCTATGACTATCCCTTTGATATTTTTCTCAATCAAAATATTTCCAGTAATATTACCTGAGCCTCATAAGGTTTATAAATTCCTTGACATCCTAATCATCTTCTCAATATTTCCATGCTTAATAATGGACCTCCTAGAATTTGGTACTCAAAAAAGAACCAATTCCCTCAAAAACATCTGCTCAGGGCAAAGAATGAGATTAGCATTTCCCAACATTTGTATGAACAATATACTTCTATTGAAAGCAAAGTTTCCACAGAGTTTTTTTGAAGCCTCATAATAGTCTTAGTTTATGTGAAATGTGTGGTCCTTTAAAATTCCAAAATCATTTTTTAATTTTTTATTTATAATATTTTCCCATGGTTACATGATTCTTGATTCCCTCTTTCCATTCTCCACTCTCAAATCGGACAAGAAGTTCCACTGTTGTGGATACATGTATCATTGTTCAAAATCCATTTCCATGTTATTTGTATTTGTAGTAGAGAGATTCTTTAAAATCAAAACCCTAATCACATTCCTATCACACTACATGGTCGATCATACATTTTTCTAATTCATCTCTGGTTCCATAGTTCTTTCTCTGGATGTCTATAGCATTCTTTCTCCTAAAATCCATATAAACAAAAGAGGAAATGGAATTATTAAACGATCCCATCTCAGAAGAATAATTTGAAGAAAAAAAGAAATTGAACAAGCCATCAAGGAACTTTCAAAGTAAAAAACCCCAGGGCCAGATGGATTCACAAGTGAATTCTATCAATCATTTAAAAAACAACTAATCCCAATATTGTACAAATTATTTGACAAAATAAGCAAAGGAGTTTTACCAAATTCCTTTGATGACAAAACTATGGTAGTGATTCCAAAGTCAGGCAGACCAAAAACCAAGAAAGAAAACTAAGACAAATCCCCTCAATGAACTTAGATTAAAAATCTTCAATAGAATATACGAGAAGAAAGACTCAAGCAAACTATCATAAGGATTATTCACTATGATCAGGTGGGATTTATACCAGAAATGCAAAGATTGTTTATTATTAGGAAAATCATCCACATAATTGATCATATAAATAATCAAACCAACAGAAATCACATGATTATCTCAATAGATGCAGAAAAAAATTTGACAAAATACAACACCCACTCCTATTGAAAACATGAGAAAGTATAGGAACGGAAGGGTCATTCGTCAAAATAATAAACAATATATATTTAAAACTGTCAGCAAGTGTCATTTGCAATGGGGACAAGTTAGAAGCCTTCTCCATAAGATCAGGAGGGAAGCAAGGATTCCCATTGTCACCACTTTTATTCAAAACTGTACTATAAACACTAGCAGTAGCAATTAGAGAAGAAAACGAAATTGAAGGGATTAAAGTAGTGTGACAGAGGCTGTCACTAAAGAAAAGTGCCAAACTGAAGAGTGTGTGAAACTGATCACCTTGATGGGGGAGGGGCCCCAAGGGATTAGAATCCTGAGGAGGAGAAGACTCTGACTGGGAGAGGAGTTGGTCTCTCAGTCTTGAGTAGTCAAAGACAGAAGGTGGGAAAAAACTTTCTCCTGAGGGTTACCCACTTTTCCTGCTGGTAATTGGAAATTGTTCCCCCGAAAACTTCCCAATTGAAGGACTTCCTGAAGAGAAACCTGAGCAGACTTTACCTCAGCTCCTGTTGCCCAGGGGTGAGTCAACCTGACTTTCTCTCAGGTGGCTCAGGCTGTCAAGGCCTGAGTTCCCCACAAACTCGAGGAGGGAGGGGAAAGGGTTTAGATAAAAAGGGACCCTCTTTCCCCATTTTCCTTTTCTCATTCTTTTCTGCCAATTATTCCTTTGTATTATGCTGATTGAGTGGACATTAAAATAGTTATCTGTTCCCCAAGCTGTGAACAAATATGAATGAACATATCAAAGAGAGACCCTTTGGTCTTGAGTAGTGGAGGGGATAAAAGAGGGACAAAAGTGAACTGGGGAGAGCAGCTTTAACTAAGGAGAGAACGCAGAAGGGGGAAAATCTTCAAACTCCCTCTTCTCTCTCTGAGCCAACCCTAAAAATCAGCTGTCTCCCTGGAACCACACTTTGAGAAGGGAGGTCTTCACTCTTTCCCCCTCTCTATACTGAAAGACTGAACCCCTTGGTTACAAATTAACATCCCCTTATAATACAGTAGGGAATGAGGAGATCAAACTATTACTCTTTGCAGATGATATGATGGTATACTTAAAGAACCGCAGTAAATCAACTAAAAGACTAGTGGAAATAATTAACAACTTTAGTAATATTGCATGGTACAAGATAAACCCACCTAAATCATCAGCTATTCTACATATTTCCAACAAAACCCAGAAGTAGGAATTAGAAAGAGAAACTCTATTTAAAATGACTCTAGAAAAAATCATTTTTACATGTCAAAATTAGTTACTTAAATAATCTGCCAATGGCATCTATATAAAATAATGTTTCTGTTCATTTATTTTTATTTTATTTTTAAAAATAAAACTTGCTACAGGTGAACCACTTATGTTCTCCTAAACTAGCGTTAGGGTTATTGTTCATTTTTCATTTTCAAAAAGGTCCAACAATAGGATGGGGTAATGTCTTGACTTGTCTGCGAAGTGGATTTGAATGAAACAGAGTTGCATAAAGTCATCAGTCTCTCTCTCCCAAAGTCATCAAATTCCAATGCTAACAGAAGAGTAAGGATGATGAGCAATGGCCTAAAATACAGTGTATGTCTTGGCATCTTCAATGTCTGACCAAGATCCACATGCTCCAAAATGCCAACTTTAGCTACCCTCCTGCCCTTGGAAAAAAATTCTTCATTTGCCCATTCTTCTTTGGATAAACATTCTTCCAACTAGCCAGTGGATTTTAAACCTTCAGGTTACCATCAACCTGGGTTTATCCCATATGACAAGATGATTTTACCAGAATGTGCATGTTGCACATGCTATACCTTCTTGGAGGCTTAATTGAGAATTAGTTAAGGAGAAGACAACCAAGTTGATAAAAAAAAAAACCCTGGAAAGTGTTCAGCAAGCCTTTACCTAAGAGGTGCTTGTCCTCCCTCAATAGGAGTTGGAAGGAGAGAGAGAGAGTTACAGACAAAGAGACAGAGATAGATAGGATTTGGGGGAGAGAGAGAAAGAGAGAGACAGAGAGAGAGGGAGAGAGAGAGAGATGTATTATTGGTAAATGTAGGTGAACCACATCCCAACACAGTTTCATATTTAGTTTTGAATAGAAACTGGAAAGAAGACTTTAGTAAAGAAACATTATTCATAGTAATTCTTGTATTCACTGCTATTGTAGATAAGTCCTGTTTTAAGTTTTTTTAAATGAACAAAATATTTTCTTTTAGGTCAGAAATTTGTGCTAAATTCTTTTTATTAGGTGATATATTTAGTCTGTGAAGCCAATCATCTGCAAAATGTAGTTAATTCTTAAAGAAATTGATCCCTTATGTACATGTTTATATACATTTGTTTTTAATACACATTTGTTTTTTATATTTAAATGCTTCCCTTGCTTGCTGGTGTTTATGTGTATGTTTCTCTGTCTGTGTCTCTGTGTGTGCTGAGGATGGGGAGAAAGAAAAAATAAAGGAAAGGGATTAGAAGCTATGCAGAAATAAGTATGAGACATGTAAGATGAACAAATGAAAAAACATTTTTAAGAACTAAATATATGCTAGGCATTGCATGTGTGGAGGATAAAAACAAAACAGGTAAAAGGTTCTGTTTCCTTTTTCTGAAGATATTCTTCAGTTTCCCAATTATCCTATCACTACTTCATAGACTTCTTTTATCTTTTTCTTCTAAAAAATTGCTATAAATCAGTAGTGCAAGTGAATTATATACGTTAATGTGGTACCATGGAAAATATTAATTCTAGAATCAGAGAATTTGAGTCTAAATTTTTCTGTGGTAGCTTAAAATCTATGTGAGTTTGGACAATTCACTTAATCTTCATAGATCTCAGTTTCCTTATCTGTAAAGTTAAAAGATTAGATTAGATGACCTTTTGGATCCCTTCAAACCTTAGTGCTATGCTGTTGTGATTCTATGACTGTTCTCAAAAACAATAGCAAAGCCAGCAAAAATAATACATCTCTTTATCTGCCAGGTATTACTTGGTGTATCTATGAATTATCTGACCTTGAATGATAGGAGAAATAGTGTGGCAAAGTCAATAAAGATTCAGCCTTCAAGCAAGGAAGATCTGAGAGTGAGAACTGCCTCTAACACAGATTGATTGTGTGGCTCTGCGAAAACTCCATCCTCTTAGTGCTGTAGGCAACTTTCTGAGACCAATGGTTGAAAAGAAGGTGCTGACCTATGAAGGTTTCCTCAAACAGGAGCTCCTAATGTCAATGAAATCCAGTCCCTATCTATCTTGGACCATATTTCTCATGATACAATGAATTCAATCTAAACACCCTAGTAAACTATCCAAGAATGAACTTCACAAGGACAAAATGAACAATGCCCTTTAAATAAGAAAGGAAAGCAGAAAACACACTTTGTCCCAATATGTAATTAATTCCTCAGGACAAATGTGTCAGCATTATTCCCTTTGGAACATCAGCAGCTCTGTGGCCTAAAACACAGTCAAGATTTGTGACTTTAAAATGTGAGTTTTGTCAGGGAGATTGTACGCCAGCAGTTGTCTCTGTTTTAGCTAATGTTGGCATTAATTTTCACTTATAATTTGTTCTTCCTTAAAAAGCTCCACAGAGAAAGACTCTCACATTTCTTCATTACACACAACTTATCTTGGCATTACATTTGCTTAAATTGTCCTCCAGTGCTGCCATTTTGGTGACCCTTAAAAGTCGGTAAACAAATACATTTGTTCTCTATATGTTTATGCTTTGCCTTCTAAACTGTGTGGAAATGAACCTAGAATCTTTATCAGAGTCTCAACAGGCTTTGATGATACAATTAAAATATAAAGTAACCAGAAGTTAAATTATCAATAAGAGTCATTTATTTTGCATTTTTATTTTAAAGAATACTTATGAGAATTGTGATGAATTAGCAGTGACAAACTACTTCTTGCAGGCTGATTTTGTGTGGAGAGTTTAATTAAACATTGCAGCTGTTTATCTCTATGGTGATTAAATTTTCATATGTAAATTACATGTATTAAGATCAAGATACTTATGTAAATGTCACTTGCCTTAATGTTTTGTGTTACTGTTATTAACATCTAACCATCAGCTTGTAATCTTCTTGTATTGCCTTCTATTGGCATGCAGTACACAGCAAACACAAGTCGATTTAGATCTTAAGAACAAATAAGACTTTTTAAAAAATCCATCAAAGAACTATGTAATCCAGACATATTTAGGGAAAAAAAGAAGATGAAAACTACACTCCCTGACCGATATGATGAGTAGTCCAGGATTCCAGAGGTTCAGTGTCTTTCATTGCTCTATAAAGTGCCTATTAGCTTAAGAAAAAAAAAAAGTAGAACATGAGCAACAAGGATATTAGCCAGAATTAAATAAAATCTGTTAGACCAATGGTTATTATATATGTTGATCATCTATTCTATCTTCCTGCATTTCCTTTAGGGTGTTGTTTGTTCACAACTGAATTTTATATCATATGACCCTGGATTAACCTCCATTGGTTAAGAAAAGTAAAGTTTAATTTTCCTAAGAGTTCTGGACTCATCTCATTTGAAAAATGGACAAATTCAGCTCTTTTGGGACTGTCTAAGGTGCCTAGAAGTAGAAGTGAAGATCTATCCTTAAAAGCAAAAACAAAGGGGTTTTACTCCCTTGTCCTTCCACCATGACTTGCTCTAGCTTTCAATTTATCTGTATTTCACTGTAAAATAAGTAATCACATTGCACTCCTCAAGTTGTATGTTTTTGACCTTCTCCATTTACTTTGATACACCAGCCATAGAAGAAAACAAATTTGCTCATCAGTGCTCCCTCAACACCAATGATAGATTAATGAACCTGTCTCTAAGGTTAGCTGCCAATACAGACAGACTGCTTTTTCGGATTTCAAATATCATTGTGTATGTTGACAGGAAATTCTTCATGTTCAGAGCTCACTTGATTGACAGAGAAAAAAAATTGTCCTGTTATGACTTGTAACAATAAAGTTCCACTATTTCATCCGTGCCTCAAATTTGTGAACTATAGTCCTTTTATCTCAGCACACCTTCACAAAATATTCTTCCGGGATAAATTTTGAATAAAAAGAGAAAACTAATTTCTAGATGGTATTTAAATGAGCACTCATCTGTTTTCAAATGGGCTACCTTCGAAAAAAAGTTCTCACATTGCAACATATGCTGCTATAGAAATAAAGTTCAAAATGTTGCCTCTTACAGGGTGTTCCTTTCTTTTCCCCTACCTTTGAGCTAGTTCAGGAGAATGGTAGCATTCTGTAGGCATCCATGCTTTAGAAATGTGACTAATGGCATCGCTCATATACAATGTGTCTTTGGAAGGATAGTGATTTTCCTTTCAAACAATTCTGAAAAATCATTTGTAATCATGGGAGAAAATTACTAAACTGCTCATACTCTTTCGGAAAAGTCGATGCACAGAGACAGTCCCACTCTGTTGGCCTTGGAAGCCTGGGTCCAGTGGCATGAAAAGTCATTACACCTGGAGACTTCCTCATCTGCATTGGATGGCCCTGTTGTCTTTTGTGCTCCAACATGCCCTAAGCACTCCACAGTGCTTTGCTGCGTCGCCCTCTCAGCCTTTGAACCTTCTTATTGGTTTCTTCCCTCTGTTCGGCCAAAGCAGTCTTCACATGCTGGGTGAGCAAAGCCCTGGTTCACCAGGGGTCTAAGACCTGATGGCTACCCTCACAAGGTTTAGCCGGCCTGTCAAAGCCGTTGCCCAGTGTGTGGCCGCTGCCACATTCTAGCAGCTACTGGGAGCCACAAGTGAGAGCTGGGTGTCAGGTGAGGGTCAGAGATTGGAGAGCTGCCCTAGGAGGGCATGACAAGCCCTCCATACCAGAGATACTACTCCTCCCTGAGCACCCCATACACCCCATAATATATATATATATATATATATATATACACACACACATAGAGATATATGCATGTATACACATATAGGTGTATTTGTGTGTATTTTTCTGTTAGCAAAAATCCAGAATAAAATTGATGTCTCTTGATCTGAGATTGTTTACACAATTTTGGGGAATATGAAGACAATGAAATAATACTGCTCCTTGAAAAATAATAAGCATGAGGTCTATGGAGAAACACTTAGCAAATGCAAATTGCTCAAAACGATTTATTTTTGAAATGGTGTGACCTAGCAATTGAGGAAATCAAGTAAGGTTGTATGCAGAATATAGATCATATTTCTTGTGACGACAGGAACTCTATGAAGTAGAGATAAGGAGGGTGGCCATTCCAGGCATGTAGTATGACCAGTGAAAAGAGGCAGAGAAGGGAAATGGAATGTTGGGTTTAAGGAATAGAATACTGTGGGCTGGTCT